>NW_026909510.1:0-39701 GCF_033115175.1 Lepus europaeus
GATGCCACTTAGGACACCGTTATCCCATGTGGGCACTGGGTCGAGTCCCAGCTGCTCTGCTTCTGATCCAGCTCTCTGCTAATGCACCTGGGAAAGCAGAGGAAGATGGTCTAAGTACTTGGGCCCCTGCCACCCACATGAGAGACTTGGATGCAGTTTTGGGCTCCTAGCTTCAGCCTGGCCCAGCCTTGGTGGTTGTGGCCATTTGGAGAGTGAAGCAGAGAATGGGAGAGCTCTCTCTGTCTCTGTCTGTTTCTCCCTCTCTACTGTCACTGTGCCTTTCAAATCTTTTATTTTTAAGGATTTATTTATGTATTTGAAAGGCAGAGTTACAGAGAGGCAGAAGCAGAGAGAGAGAGAGAGAGAGAGAGAGAGAGAGAGGTCTTCAAGGACTTGGGCCGTCTTCCACTGCTTTGCCAGGCGATAGCAGAGAGCTGGATCAAAAGTGGAGCAGCTGAGACCCAAACAAGCCAAATAAGCTCCCATATGGGATGTGGGCACTGCAGGCTGGGGCTTTAACCCACTGTGCCACAGTGCTGGTCCAATTTTTTTTTTTTTTTTTAAGATTTGTTTATTTATTTGAAAGAGTTACAGAGGCAGAGGCAGCGAGAGAGAGAGGTCTTCTATATGCTGTTTCATTCCCCAAATGGCTTCAACAGCTGGAGTTGAGCCGATCCAAAGCCAGGAGCCTGGAGTCTGCTCCAGGTCTCCCATGCTGGTTCAGGGGCTCAAGAACTTGGGCCATCTTCTGCTGCCTTCCCAGGTGGTAGCAGAGTGCTGGATCAGAAGTGGAGCAGATGGGACTCCAACCAGAGTCCATATGGGATGCTGGCGCTGCAAGTGGTGCCCCAATAAATGAGTCTTTAAAAAAATCATATTTTAGTAAAAACAAAACAAAAAAAGCTCTTTAATGATTAACTGTTCAACTCTTGGTAATTGTAACAAATAAGGAAGTAGATTTAGAATTTTCATGTGTCTTTAATCATTTTTGCTTTTTTTGTGAATTTTTAAAAAAGATTTATTTATTTGAAAGGCAGAGTTACAGAGAGAGAAGAAGAGGCAGAGAGAGAGAGAGAGAGAGAGTCTTCTGTCTACTGGTTCACTCCCCAATTGGCTGCAATGGCCAGAGCTGCACCAATCCAAAGCCAGGAGCTTCTTCCAGGTCACCCATGCAGGTGCAGGGTCCCAAGGACTTGGGCCATCTCCTACTGCTTTCCCAGGCCTTAGCGGAGAGCTGGATTGGAAGTGGAGCAGCTGGGACTCAAACTGGCGTCCATATGGGATGCTGGCACTGCAGGCGGCAGCTTTACCTGCTACACCACAGTGCCAACCCCTGTTTTGTGAATTCTGTAGAGATTGTGCCCTTTGTATTTGGTACATTGGTTTCTAATGTATTTTCAGCCAGTTATTATGCTTTGTAAGCTAACAGTAGAAAGTTAAAGTCACGTCCAGCATTTCAGTGCAACAGAGTATACATCACCTTCATCATTTGAGCAGTTTTTTTCAAGGAACAATGATGAGGGGACTTCCAAAAGTTAAATGAAAAGTATTATTAAAAAAAATTGTTTTGGGCCGTCATTATGGCATAGCTGGTAAAACTTCTGTCTGTGACACTGACATCCCATATGGGCATCAGTTCAGTGTCCCAGGTGCTTCAATCCAGCTCTCTGCTATGGCCTGGGAAAGCAGTTGAAGATGGCCAAAGGGCTTGGGCCCCTGCACCCTGTGGGAGACCCAGAAGAAGCTGCTGGCTCCTGCCTTTGGCCTGGCACAGCCCCAGCCGTTGTGACTGTTTGGGGAGTGAACCAGTGGGTGTGGGATCTATCTCTCTCCCTTTGTGACTCTGACTTCCAAATAAATAAAGGAATCTTTAAAAAAAATTTTTTTAAGAAACACAACTATGGGCTGGCGCCGCTGCTCACCAGGCTAATCCTCCACCTGTGGCGCCGGCACACCAGGTTCTAGTCCCGGTTGGGGCGCCGGATTCTGTCCCGGTTGTTCCTCTTCCAGTCCAGCTCTCTGCTGTGGCCCGGGAAGGCAGTGGAGGATGGCCCAAGTCCTTGGGCCCTGCACCCGCATGGGAGACCAGGGGGAAACACCTGGCTCCTGGCTTCAGATCGGCACAGCGCGCCAGCTGTAGCAGCCACTTGGGGGGTGAACCAATGGCAAAGGAAGACCTTTCTCTCTGTCTCTCTCTCTCTCTCACTGTCCACTCTGCCTGTCAAAAAAAAAAAAAAAAAAAAGAAACACAACTATGTGGATTTCAGATTTTTCTTTCTTTTTTTGCACTGCAATAGACTTTAATTCATTTTCCATGAACTCTTTGAAATCCCATCCTATTTTTCTGGCCCAGTTGGATGCTACTTCTAAGCAGAGCCATGAGAGGAGTCAGCCTGAGCCCATCTGAACAACAGTAGGTGGATGTGTGGCGAGCACAGGGGGAGGGGCCCAGCACGGCAAGGACTCAGGGTTCCCGGTGACGTTTGGCCTTGGTTCCACAATCACGTGTGCCACCAGAGGTGCACGTGAACAAGCATTGTGAAGAGCCATGGGCAAAGCAGAGGCAGGCTCCCTGCCTCACCCGTTCCCCGCTCGCCACACCCATGTCCTCCTTGGTGCAGAAGCTGAGTTTCTGTGATTTAAGTCTTCTGAGCTGTCTGATTTATCTGCTTTTAAAAGTTTTTTTCCTTTTTTTCTTACTCAGATGATACACATGTGGTTCTAAATTTAAAGGTAAGATTTTTAAAAAACCTGATATTCTCAGTAGATAGAATTTCCTCCATAATTTTTAAGCATCTCCTATGATTGTGGGGGGAAGAAAATCTTCCCTTAAGTGTCCTTTCTTCTTGAATGTTTCTTTTAAATACTTTTAAGTCAACGAGGAAACTTTTGTTTTCCATACTTTAATAATGAAAGCAAAGTACTGAAAGGTTTAAAATCACATAATTTCTAGAATGAATACACAGTAACTACCTTGAAAACATGGAAATAGTTGCAATTTAAGTTTTTAATAATGTGATGTCATACTAATTTAAAAATTGAACATTTCTAGTAGAACTTATACACTTATCTGCTTTTTCAGCAGAAATTTTAAGCTTCCTGTAATACTAATGTGTAATGGAAAAATCAACAAAAGTTTAAAGGCTTCCTCTTCCTCTAAGTGTGGATTGAGAAGCAAGGTTTTTTATATTCTTTTGTCAGCATTTTTAAAACTTGCCTCACTGCATTTGGTGGGGTCCTTTTTGCACATGGCAAAAATGTGAAATGGCCCATTTGGCGTCTGCCTTGCGCATCTCTGCTCTGCGTTTGAGCCATATCATGCGCTTTGTTTGTTTGTTTGTTTGTTTTAGCAGCAGAGAGAGCAATCGAGAGGGAGATCCCATCTGCTAGTTCCCTCTACACATGCCTGCAACAGGCTGGGCTGGGCCGGGCCAGGATGAGGCTGGGAGTTGGGAACTCAGTCCAGGTCACATGTGTAGCGGGAACCCACTTACTTGAGCCACTGCTGCCTCCCAGGGTCCGTGTCAGTGGGAGTTGGAGTTAGGAGCTGGATCCAGGCACTGAACCCAGGTATTCTGATGGTGGGATGTGGGTGTCTTAACTGCTAGGCCAAGGGCCTCCTCTCACATGTTTTGGAAAGTAAACGGATGGCCTGTTGCTCCTATGACTGTGTGAAAGGACCCAGTCACTGAACTCACAGGCAAAAAGGCAGGTGGAGGGTGCAGATAGGACTTCCCTCGCTGCCTCAGAGAACCCACCAGGAAGAAAGACCCTGCAGGTTTGAGTCACTTATATAAAGCAGTAGAGGTATGGGAATCTGGCCTGGTGGTTAAGATGCATGGGTTTGATGCCTGACTCCAGCTTCCTGCTACTGCAGACCATGGAACATAGTGGCCGTAACTCAAGTGATTGGGTTCCTGACAACCCTGGAGGAGATCCAGATTCCATTCCTGGCTCCCAGCTTCAGCCCAACTCAGTCCCAGCTGATGCTGGTGTCTGGGGTGTGAATCAGCAGGTGGGAGTTCTCTGTTGGGCTCTCAAAAACAAAAGCAAAAAAACATTGGACACTCAAGTTTCTAAAGCAAAAACAAAAACAAAAACACACCAAACCACAGGAGGCAAAATGAAGGGGGAGGTGTGCTGATAACACCTGAAGAGTGACGTCCCAGTTGCCCGTGTCCACTTTTGGGAGGTGGGAAGCTCTGTGTTCATACTCTTGCGTTTTTCCTTCCTAGGATGAAGAGGTGTCGTTGTGTGAAAAGCTTTCACCCTCCCCAGGTATTGGCCTTTTGAATGTTGTTATGATTGAAGAGCTTACTTTTTTTTTTTTTTTTAAAGATTTATTTATTTGAAAGAGTTACAGAGAGAGGGAGAAATAGAAATATCTTCCATCCTCTGGTTCACTCCTCAGATGGCCTTAATGGCCAGGACGAAGCAGGAGCTTCATCTGAGTCTCCCACGTGGGTGGCGGAGGCCCAAACAGTTGGGCCATCTTCCACTGCTTTCCCCAGGCCATTAGTAGGGACCCGGATCACAAGCGGAGCCTCTGACACATGAACCGGCATCCCATGTGGGATACCTGAATACCTGAGCCTGGATCACGCATAAAGCAAAGAGGCTGATTTAGCTCATAGTTTTGGAGGATAACAGTCTAAAGTCAAGTGGCCTGCTTTGTTCAACCTCTGGTCAGGGCTATGTGGCAGGCAGCATGTGAGGGAGTGGGAGCGGGGGACATGTGTGAGAGGAATCACACGGTGAAACAGGACATCAGAGGGCTTCTGCGGTCAGGCTCACTCTTCTGTAACAGCTCGCTCTCGCAGGAGCTGCCCGGGGCTCCTGTAGGAATTCTCTTGATCGCTTCCAAGGACGACAGCCATCCCCCCCCCCTTCACCACTTAAAGGCCCCACCACCTTTTCATATGATCACACTGGGGACCACGCCTCTGTCACGTGAGCCTTTGAGAGACAAACCCAAACCCTGTCTATACCCCCACCGTTCATCCTCCAGGTCAGATTGGAGTGATTTTCACCCTCTGTCTCAACATCTTTAGGGCCATACTCTGGGAGACCGCCAGAACTCTGGCTTCTGGTCCATAAGTTAGGTCCATTCTATGTTACAGGTATTCTGCTGTCTAGCCCATGACTTGAATTTATGTTATTAATCAAAATGTTGACTCTGGTGCGATACTGACTTGTATCTCTGAGAATCCTACTACACTCATTCCGGTGTTACTGTCTGGGCTGCAGCCCCTCTTTCCTTTCTTGTTTGACTTTGGTGCATCTCTTGGCTCAGTTACTTGATGCTTTATGGTGTAGGCACATCCTGGTCCCTAGAGGCCTGTCTAGGATGTTGTGTGTCCACTACAGGCTGCTTGGAGAGGGGAGACCAGCCAGACTGCCAGGTGTGCAGCTTGTCTCCTGTGACTGACAGGCAGGGGCAGGATGTACAATCAGCCAGGCGATGTGGGATCCCTCTCTTCCTCCTGGGCTTCTACAGACCCCTGACCTACCTTGCGTCTCTGACCTCAGATTCTGAATGTCCTGCCCGGGGAGGGGCCCACATTTTACTGGTGCTGCCCGGCCCAGGGAGGTGATTCCCTTGCTACTTCTGCTCTTGTGCTGTAACTAGCCCTGCCTCAGCTCTTTGCAGGCTGTGTGGTGTCACTGCTCCTACCAGGTCAAGGTGTATCCCTGCAACCACTCCCCTTTTTGTGACTCACCTCTTGTACTTTGTAGGCCGTGGCTTTGTCTTCAATCTAATCTCCTCTGTTTTCCCTCTGGAATTCCTTGTGGTTCCGTTCTTGTGTCCAGTGTAACTGTGGGATTACCCATTTCTTAGCCTGTCCTTTCGTGTTCTAGGGACTGGGTGTATGTATGTTGGGTCAGGAGAGGCTCTCTGAAGCCCCCAGCTCTCCCACTCTTGTCTGTTCACGGGACATCTGCCTCTACCTCTACTGGGAGGTGTGCCCTCCTTTTGATGTGGGAGAAGTAGGGTTTAATTTTATTAATCTAGGTCCTTAGCTCTTACTTAAAAAGTATTTCAAGCACAGGCACATATATAGTGCACAAGGTGATAAAGTTTATTCAGAAGGTAAGAAAGCAAACACACACACAGGCGTAGTTAGAGTGGGCCAAAGAGAGAAGAGGATGAGGGAGAGGAAGTAGAGAAGGAACACCCTCAACACCTTCTCTCTTTGGAAGAGAGCAAGCACGTTCCAGTGCCTTCTTTTATGAGGTAGTGTCATCACCCGGGAGTTTGTGACACCTCCCTGAAATTTCACGTGGAGCTTAATATGCATTTTTACTTGGCAGCCCTTCCTCAGGTCCCAGATGAAAATTGGGTATCCTTGGAAAGGGTCTGACAGACAAATAGGATAGAATTGCAGAGGGCAGGGCCATGTGGTTTATGACCTCCTGCACAGCTAACTATTTTACTCCATATTTAGAATGAGTGTCTCTCCATAGAATACCTATCTCTGTTGTCCTCCAACTTTTATTGCTATTCCTACTTTTAAAATTTTTTAAAGGATTTATTTATTTATTTATTTATTTATTTGAAAGGCAGAGTTACACACAGAGAGAGGCAGAGTCAGAGAGAGAAGTCTTCCATCATTGGTTCACTCCCCAAATGGCCCCAGTGGCCAGAGCTTGGCCAGGCCATAGCCAGGAGCCAGGCCAGGAACTTCATCCGAGACTCCCACCGGGGTGCAGGGGCCCAAGTACTTGTGCCATCTTCTGCTGCTTTCCCAGGTGCATTAGCAGGGAGCTGGATTGGAAGTGGAACAGCTGGGACTCAAACTCACTTGCATATGGGATGCCAGCACTGCAGGTGGCAGTTTAACCCACTGTGCCACAACACTGGCCTCTTAATTTTGTTTTTAATTTATTTGAAAGGCAGAGAGAGATAGTTCACTTCCCAAATACCAACAAGAGCTGGGGTGAAGCCAGGCTAAAGTCAGGAGCCCAGAACTCATTCTGGGTCTCCCAAGTGGATGGTGGGGACCCAAGTACTTAGGCCATCAGCAGCTGCCTTCCAGAGTGTGCAATAGCATCAATTCCTTGTTCAAATCCTTTCTGACTCTGTTTCTCTTCTGGTGCTGACAGCTCCTCACTGACTCTCTCCAGCTGAGGTTGCCCTTGGAGCTCTGGGCCCACATCGTAACCCGAGTTGCCTGCTCCTCTCCCTTCCATCCCCACTCTTCTCCTTCACTTTGTGTTCCTTGTCAGGGTCAGTGTCAAAGGACCAAATTACAACACCTTTAACTAAAAATCTTTTTTTTTTTTTAACTTTTATTTAATGAATATAAATTTCCATAGTACAGCTCATGGGTTACAATGGCTTCCCCCTCCCAAAACTTCCCTCCCACCCCCAACCCTCCCCTTTCCCGCTCCCTCTCCCCTTCCAATCACATCATGATTCATTTTCAATTCTCTTTATATACAAAAGATCAGTTTAGTGGAAATTAGGTAACGATTTCAACAGTTTGCCCCCATATAGCAACACAGATTGAAAAAAAAAAAAAATACTGTTGGAGTACTAGTTATAGCATTAAATAAGAGTGTACAGCACATTAAAGGCAGAGATCCTACATATTATTTTTTTAACAATTAATTAATTTTCTATGCCATTTCCAATTTAACACCAGGGTTTTTTTTTTTTTTTCATTTCCAATTATCTTTATATACAGAAGATCACTTCAGTATATAATTAGTAAAGATCTCATCAGTTTGTACCCACGCAGAAACACCAAGTGTAAAAATACTGTTTCAGTACTAGTTATAGCATTACTGCACATTAGACAACACATTAAGGACAGATCCCACATGGGATGTAAGTACACAGTGACTCCTGTTGCTGACTTAACAATTTGACACTCTTGTTCATGGCGTCAGTAATCTCCCTAGGCTCTAGACATGAGTTGCCAGGGCTATGGAAGCCTTTAGGGTTCGCTGACTTTGATCTTATTCCGATAGGGTCACAGTCAAAGTGGAAGTTCTCTCCTCCCTTCAGAGAAGGGTACCTCCTTCTTTGATGGCCCCGTTCTTTCCACTGGGATCTCACTCACAGAGATCTTTCATTTAGGTCTTCTTCTTTTTTTCTTTTCCATGGTATCTTGGCTCTCCATGCCTACAATGCTCTCATGGGCTCTTCAGCCAGATCCGAATGCCTTAAGGGCTGATTCTGAGGCCAGAGTGTTGTTTAGGACATCTGCCATTCTATGAGTCTGCTGTGTATCCCACTTCCCATGCTGGATTTTTCTCTCCCTTTTTGATTCTATCAGTTAGTATTAGCAGACACTTGTTTGTGTGATCCCTTTGTTTCTTAGACCTATCCATGCCATCGAATGTGAACTGAAATTGATCACTTGGACTAGTGAGATGGCATTGGTACATGCCACCTTGATGGGATTGTATTAGAATCCCCTGGCACATTACTAACTCCATCCTTTGGGGCAAGACTAATTGTGCATGTCCCAAACTGTGCATCTCCTCCCTCTCTTTTCCCACTCTGAGATTTAACAGGGATCACTTTTCAGTTAAAATTTAAACACCTAAGAATAATTGTGTGTTAATTACAGAGTTCAACCAATAGTACTAGAACAACAACAACAACAACAAATACTAAAAAGGATAAAGTATTACATTGTATATCTATAGTCAGGACAAAAGCTGATCAGGTCGTTGTTTCTTATAGTGTCCATTTCACTTCAACAGGTTTCCCCTTTGGTGCTCAATTGTCGCCGATCAGGGAAAACAAATGGAATTTGTCTCTTTGGGACTGGCTTAATTCACTCAGCATGATGTTTTCCAGATCCCTCCATCTTGTTGCAAATGACTGGGTTTCATTGTTCCTTACTGCTGTATAGTATTCTATGGAGTACATGTCCCATAATTTCTTTATCCAGTCTACTGTTGATGGGCATTTGGGTTGGTTCCAGGTCTTAGCTATTGTGAATTGGGCTGCAATAAACATTAATGTGCAGATGGCTTTTTTTATTAGCCAAATTAATTTCCTTTGGGTAAATTCCAAGGAGTGGGATGGCTGGGTTGTATGGTAGGGTTATGTTCAGGTTTCTGAGGAATCTCCAGACTGACTTCCATAGTGGCCTAACCAGTTTGCATTCCCACCAACAGTGGGTTAGTGTCCCTTTTTCCCCACATCCTCTCCAGCATCTATTGTTGGTAGATTTCTGAATGTGAGCCATTCTCACCGGGGTGAGGTGAAACCTCATTGTGGTTTTGATTTGCATTTCTCTGATTGCTAGTGATCTTGAACATTTTTTCATGTGTCTGTTGGCCATTTGGATTTCCTCTTTTGAAAAATGACTATTGAGGTCCTTGGCCCATCTCTTCAGTGGGTTGTTTGTTCCGTTGTTGTGGTTTTTCTTGATTTCTATGTAGATTCTGGTTATCAACCCTTTATCTGTAGTATAGTTTGCAAATATTTTTTCCCATTCTGTCGGTTGCCTCTTCACTTTCCTGACTGTTTCTTTTGAAGTACAGAAACTTCTCAATTTGATGCAATCCCAAATGTTAATTTTGGTTTTGACTGCCTGTGCTCCTGGAGTCTTTTCCAAGAAGTCTTTGCCTGTACCTATATCTTGCAGGGTTTCTCCAATGCTCTCTAATAATTTGATGGTTTCTGGTCGTAGATTTAAGTCTTTAATCCACGTTGAGTGAATTTTTGTGTAAGGTGAAAGGTATGGGTCTTGCTTCAAGCTTCTGCACATGGAAATCCAATTTTCCCAGCACCATTTATTGAATAGACTGTCCTTATTCCAGGGATTAGTTTTGGATCTTTGATCAAATATAAGTTGGCTGTCAGTGTTTGGATTGATTTCTGGTGTTTCTATTCTGTTCCATTGGTCTATCCATCTGTTTCTGTACCAGTACCATGCTGTTTTGATAACAACTGCCCTGTAGTATGCCCTGAAATCTGGGATTGTGATGCCTCCGGCTTTGTTTTTGTTGTACAAGATTGCTTTGGCTATTCGAGGTCTTCTGTGTCTCCATATGAATTTCAGCATTATTTTTTCCAGATCTGAGAAGAATGTCTTCGGTATCTTGATTGGTATTGCATTGAATGTATAAATTGCTCTTGGGAGAATAGACATTTTGATGATATTGATTCTTCCAATCCATGAGCATGGAAGATTTCTCCATTTTTTGGTATCCTCTTCTATTTCTTTCTTTAAGGTTTTGTAGTTTTCATCGTAGAGATCTTTGACGTCCTTGGTTAAGTTTATTCCAAGGTATTTGATTGTTTTTGTAGCTATTGTGAATGGGATAGATCTTAGAAGTTCTTCCTCAGCCGTGGCATTGCCTGTGTATACAAAGGCTCTTGATTTTTGTGGATTGATTTTATATCCTGCTACTTTGCCAAACTCTTCAATGAGTTCCAGTAGTCTCTTAGTAGAGTTCTTTGGGTCCCCTAAATAAAGAATCATATCGTCTGCAAAGAGGGATAGTTTGAGTTCTTCCTTCCCGATTTGTATCCCTTTAATTTCTTTTTCTTGCCTAATAGCTCTGGCTAAAACTTCCAGAACTATATTGAATAGCAGTGGTGAGAGTGGGCATCCCTGTCTGGTACCAGATCTCAGCGGAAATGTTTCCAACTTTTCTCCATTCAATAGGATGTTGGCCGTGGGTTTTTCATATATTGCTTTGATTGTATTGAGGAATGTTCCTTCCATACCCAGTTTGCTTAGAGTTTTCATCATGAAAGGGTGTTGTATTTTATCAAATGCTTTCTCTGCGTCTATTGAGAGAATCATATGGTTTTTCTTCTGCAGTTTGTTAATGTAGTGTATTACGTTGATTGTTTTGCAGACGTTGAACCATCCTTGCATACCAGGGATAAATCCCACTTGGTCTGGGTGGATGATCTTTCTGATGTGTTGTTGCATTCTATTGGCCAGAATTTTATTGAGGATTTTTGCATCTATGTTCATCAGGGATATTGGTCTGTAATTCTCTTTCAATGCTGCATCTTTCTCCGGCTTAGGAATTAAGGTGATGCTGGCTTCATAGAAAGAATTTGGGAGGATTCCCTCTTTTTCGATTGTTCTGAATAGTTTGAGAAGAATTGGAGTTAGTTCTTCTCTAAATGTCTGGTAGAACTCAGCAGTGAATCCATCTGGTCCTGGGCTTTTCTTTGTTGGGAGGGCCTTTATTACTGTTTCAATTTCTGTGTCAGTTATGGGTCTGTTTAGGTTTTCTATGTCTTCCTGGCTCAATTTAGGTAGGTTGTATGTGTCCAAGAATCTGTCCATTTCTGATAGATTTCCCTGTTTGCTGGCATACAAGTCCTTGTAGTAATTTCTGATGATTCTTTTTATTTCTGTGGTGTCTGTTGTTACGTTTCCATTTTCATCTCTGATCCTATTGATTTGGGTCTTTTCTCTTCTTTTTTTAGTTAGTTGGGCCAATGGGGTGTCAATTTTGTTTATTTTTTCAAAGAACCAGCTCCTTGTTTGGCTGATTTTTTGTAATGTTTTTTTTGATTCAATCCTGTTGATTTCTTCTTTGATTTTAATTATTTCCCTTCTTCTACTGGGTTTGGGTTTGGTTTGCTGCAGATTTTCTAGATCCTTGAGGTGACTTGAAAGCTCATCTATTTGGTGTCTCTCCAATTTCTTGATGTAGGCACCTATTGATATAAACTTTCCTCTTAATACTGCTTTTGTTGTATCCCATAGGTTTTGGTATGTTGTGCTGTTATCCTCATTTACTTCCAGAAAGTTTTTGATTTCTCTTTTAATTTCTTCTATGACCCATTGTTCATTCAGGAGCATGTTGTTCAATCTCCATGTGTTCGAACGTGCTCTGGGGATTCCCGAGTTGCTAATTTCCAATTTCATTCCTTTGTGGTCTGAGAAGTTGCATGGTATGATTCTAATTCTCTTGAATTTGCTGAGACTTGCTTTATGGCCTAGTATGTGGTCAATCCTAGAGAAGGTTCCATGCACTGCTGAGAAGAATGTAAAGTCCTTAGATGTAGGATGAAATGTTCTGTAGATATCTGTTAGATCCATTTGGGCTATAGTGTCATTTAAATCTGCTGCCTCCTTGTTGATCTTCTGTCCTGTTGATCTGTCTATCTCTGAGAGTGGAGTATTGAAGTCCCCCAGTACTATTGTATTGGGGTCTAAGTCTCCCTTTAAGTCCCTTAACAAGTCTTTTAAATAAGCTGGTGCCCTGTGATTAGGTGCATATACATTGACAATCCTTATATCTTCCTGTTGAATGGATCCCTTAATCATTAAATAGTGCCCCTCTTTGTCTCTCCTGACAGTTTTTGTGGTAAAGTTTATGTTGTCTGATATTAAGATGGCTACGCCCGCTCTTTTTTCATTTCTGTTGGCATGGTATATCTTTTTCCAGCCTTTCACTTTCAGTCTGTATGGATCATTGTTGGAAAGATGAGTTTCTTGTAAGCAGCAAAAAGATGGGTTTTGTTCCTTAACCCAGTCAGCCAATCGGTGTCTTTTAACTGGACAGTTCAAGCCATTAACATTCAATGTGACTATTGAGAAGGAGTAACTTTGCCCTGCCATTTGCCAAAGATATTTTCTAATATCTGGTTTGAGATTCTTGTGGTCTTTTGCTGTGAGGTTTCCTTCCTTTACCTTCCTTCATATTGGTTACCGTGTTTCTGTGTTTCTGTATGCAACACATCTTTAAGCATCTTTTGCAGGGCAGGACGAGTGGCGACAAATTCTTTCAATTTCTGTTTGCTGTGAAAGGTCTTTATTTCACCTTCATTCACAAATGAGAGCTTTGCAGGATATAATATTCTGGGCTGGCAGTTTTTCTCTCTTAGTACCTGGGCTATATCTCGCCATTCTCTCCTGGCTTGTAGGGTTTCTGATGAGAAGTCAGCTGTGAGTCTAATTGGAGATCCTCTGAGAGTAATCTGACGTTTCTCTCTTGCACATTTTAGGATCTTTTCTTTGTGTTTCACTGTGGTGAGTTTGATTACAACATGTCGTGGTGAGGTTCTCTTTTGGTCATGTTTATTAGGGGTTCTATGGGCTTCCTGTACTAGGATGTCTGTCCTTCTCCAAACCTGGGAAATTTTCTGCTAGTATCTCACTAAAAAGGCCTTCTAACCCTTTCTCCCTTTCCATGCCTTCAGGAACTCCTAGAACCCGAATGTTGGGTTTTTTAATAGTATCCTGTAGGTTCCTGACAGTATTTTTTAGATTTCTGATTTCTTCTTTTCTTTGATTTGACTGTTTCCTTTCCTGTTCTCTGTCTTCTAATTCCGAAATTCTCTCTTCTGCTTCGCCCATTCTGTTTTTAAGGCTCTCTAATGTGTTTGTCATTTGATCTATTGAGTTCTTCATTTCATTGTGGTTTTTTCTCACTATCTCAATTTCCTTTTCTACTAGTTGTTTCATTTCATTTTGATTCCTCCTTAATATTTCATTTTCACGGGAGAGATTTTCTATCTTGTCCATTAAGGATTTCTGTAGTTCAAGAATTTGTTTTTGAGAACTTCTTAATGTTCTTATCAATTTTTTGAGATCTGCTTCTTGCATTCCCTCTATCTCTTCCTCTTCATAATCTTGCATTGGCGTGCCTTGTTCACTAGGGGGCGTCATAGTGTTGCTCTTGTTACCTCGGCTTCTATGTTTGTTGTTTGTCATGTTGGAGATAATTTATGGTGGTTTTTTTTTATTTGCTGTGGTGTTTTTTTTTTTTCTCGTTATACTATTCCCCTAAGTGAGCTGACTGCTTTGTTGGAGCCTTAGGGGCTGTGATGGGTGTGGCCAGAGAGCTGTGCTTCAGGTAAACTCTTCAGGTTTAAGGCTGTGTAAAGAGCGTCCCAGATTGCTCACTCTCTTGCTCCTTGCTGGCTCGCTTTCTCTCTCTCTTTTTTTTTTTTTTTGACTCAGTTGGGAGTGGAGTTGAGGGTAGTTGAAATCTGGCCTCTGTGAGTATTCGTTTGATCTACCCCTGGGACCACACACAGAGTTTACCTAGCCCTCAATGTGTTCTCCAGTTTCGCTAAAGTTACTGAGTTTGGCTGCGCTTTACATATGTAAAATCGCGGTGCTCTTTGTTTTGCTTGGTGAGTGAAGGGAGAGGCCTCTTTTCCCTCCCCCCAGTTTTTCGGGTTTCTGAGGTCTCTGTCTTACCCTCCTCGGTTCCCGCGCTGGCGAGAATCTGTGGCTCTGGCTCCTCTCCTGCCGCTCGGTCCGTCCTGGTCGGCTCTCTACGCGGTGGGCTCCCTGCAAGTCCTCCGTGTCCCATCCACAAGATCCGGAAGCGCCTCCTCTGCAGTTTTTTTCTTGAGTCTTTTCCTGAGGCTTTTTGTTCACTCTCCAAATGCCTACAAGGGCCAGCCAGGGCTGAACTGGGGCAACAGCCAGGAGTCAGGAACTCAATCCAGATCTCCCTTATGGTTGGCAGGAATCCAATCACTTAAGCCATCATCACTGCATCCCATGGTGTGCATTATCAACTAAAAATCTTAATTGGCTGTATTAATGATTGGAGAATGGGGCAATACTTCATTCTAAAGAAATAGATCGCTTCTCGGCCTTTTGGCTAAGATCAAGTGTAAAAAAATAGAATGAGGGTTCCAGTGAGCTGAGCAGAAAAGTTTGGCTTTATGGACAGAGAGGACTGAAGAAAGCAGAAACAATTACAAGTTACTATCCTTGGAAGGCAGGGCCAGGGAGACAGAACAATAGGAAAGTTAACTGATTAGTTAAGGTCGGGCTGCTTTTCATAAGGATTAGAGATTGTCAGGCCTATTTGAGAAATCTGGTTATTGTCTCTTTCTCCTCCCTGAGGTCAGGTAACAGCTTGCTCAGTTGAGTAACCCCACTTTCATGTTTAGTCTGCTCATACTATAGGGGTTAGTCCAAAACAGTGGCCTCCTATAGTTTTTTTAAAAGATTTATTTATTTATTTGAAAGAGAGAGAAGAAGCAGAAAGAGAAATCTTCCATCGCTGGATTACTCCCCAATTGGCTGCAATGGCTGGAGCTGCGCTGATCTGAAGCTAGCTGCCAGGAGCTTCCTCTAGGTCTTCCCATGCCAGTGCGGGGGCCCAAGGACTTGGGCCATCTTCTGCTTTCCCAGGCCGCAGCAGAGAGCTGGACAGGAAGTGGAGCAGCTGGGACTTGAACTGGCATCCGTATGGGATGCCGGCACTGCAGGCACGGCTTTACCCGCTACGCCACAGCGCTGGCCCCCTCCTATAATTTTTATCTTGACAGTGGTCATTCTTGAATTGCTCCCCCCCTTACTTCCCACACCAACCTAGTCCTGATCCCTGTCAGGTTTTTTCTGCTGACCTTCTGTCATACTTCCTTTCCTCTCTGTCTCCACTCTAGTGCTGACCCTTGGAGCCTCTCAGTTGGATCTCATTGCGATCCATTGTTCCAGTTTTCACACCTCTGCCTGTGTGACAGCAAGCCATAGTGACACCATATTGAGTCTCACCTTTCCATTCCGACCTCCCTCTCACCCTCAGAAGGACACTGCCCACCTGGCAGCCCAACCGGCCCCACTTTCCACCCATAAAGTTGCAGTCACCACAAGGCTGGCTGATAAGGTCTGCAAGCACAGCAGCATGCCCAAGGGGCTAGCTCCTACAGCGTAGTAAAGGGACGCTGTGCACGTGCTCCCACCCAGCTCCCTGCCAGCCCACACCTGTGTAGGACCTTGCCTCTCCCGTGGCAGTGCGGCCTCAGCACCCTCCCCGCTCTGGGATCCTGCATGTGTGATAGCGAGTCTCAGGATTCCTTCTCAGGTGGGGGTGGGGCGCATTAGGTGCTCGATTGACCTTCAGGTGTCACCTCAAACCCTTTCTGACTCCTGGTGACCTGCAGATGAAGCCTCCACGCTGTCTCACAAAGCACAGGGCTTGCTTTCAGCTCCCTTCTGCCATCTCTCTTGCGGCCATGCACATGCCTTTTCCTGGGCAGCCATTCGCTTTCCAGGGACAGAAGACCACAGCACCAGGCCTGGTAGGAAGTAGATGCTCACATGGTTTGTGCAATGAAACCTTAGGAGATTATGATGGAGAGGTATAAGTAGCAATTAATATGTTAAAGCTTTCTCTCATCCCATCTCAGATATAACTGGTGGAGCATGTCAGATATGTAAAAAAAAAGCCCGAGAAAAGTTCAAGGAATTAAGCGAAGAAAATTTGCTCCTGATCAATAAAAATCAAGAACTTATCCTTGAACTGCATGTAATGAAAGAAGCGATGAGAGAACTGCATTTAAAATGCAAGAGGCTGGAAGACGACAGCTGTGCGCTGCAGGAAGCCGAGAAAGCGTCCTCTCAGGGAGGTGAGCCAGGCGCGCGGTTGTTCCATTGCTAAGGAATACGTAACACTTCACTCCTTGTATTCTTGCCGTGTTGACATTGTACGTTGTACATATTGTTATTTTATATGTGATACTGAAGATTCTTTCATTAATATTATGCTTTTTGAAGTTTGGTTTCATCTGCTATGTCATTACTATTGTTTAGCTAAAGAAATTCTGATACTTCTCTTGGAACTTGATGCTTGGCATAGTACCTTTTAAACATTTTAAAAAATTATTATTTTGGCCGGCACCGTGGCTTAACAGGCTAATCCTCCACTTTGCGGCGCTGGCACACTGGGTTCTAGTCCCGGTTGGGGCGCCGGATTCTATCCCGGTTGCCCCTCTTCCAGGCCAGCTCTCTGCTATGGCCCGGGAAGGCAGTGGAGGATGGCCCAAGTGCTTGGGCCCTGCACCCCATGGGAGACCAGGAGAAGCACCTGGCTCCTGGCTTCGGATCAGCGAGATGCGCCGGCCGCAGCGGCCATTGGAGGGTGAACCAACGGCAAAAAGGAAGACCTTTCTCTCTGTCTCTCTCTCTCTCTCACTATCCACTCTCCCTGTCAAAAAAAATATATATATTATTTTAATAATTTGACTGGAAAGTGAGAATGAGACACACAGAGAAATCTTCTGTCCATTGGTTCACTTGCCAAATGCCCATACCATAAGCTGGGGCTGAACCAGGATGAAGCCGGGAGCCTCCAGAACACAATCTGGGTCTCCCGTGTGGGTGGCAGGAGTGGCAGGGACCCAAATACTTAACCCATCATGTTAACTTAACCCATGCCTGCCTCCCAGGTGCATATTAGCAGGAAGCTAGGTTGGAAGCAGAGGACCTAGGTCTTGAACCAGAAACTCTGATATGAGATGCAGGCATCCCAAGTGGCGTGTTAACTGCTGTTCTAAATGCCCTTCCCAGCATAATGTCTTACATGTATCTCATGTCAGTTTTTATCCCTGTGAGCATCATATAAAAGTGTCTCTTTTACCACATATTAACCAGCATTTTCCTTGCTAATTTGATAGACACAAAGAGAAAGAAATTATATTTTAGTTTGTATTTCTTTTATTATTGATGAGTTTGAATTTTTTTCATATCCTTACAGGTCATTTTCTTTCTCTTTCATAAACTTTCTACCTTTAAATTTATATACTTCAGGTTTTTCTTATTGATTTGTGGGAACTTTTTATATACTGAAGATTTTAGTCATTTGTCAACATATGTAATATTTTATTAGTTTAATGATAATACAACTAAATCTATAGGATTTTTTCTTTTGTTACTTTATACCTTGGTGTTAAATCATTTTTTAACTCTAAGCTTATATAAAATATTCACCAATTTTTTTTAATATGTCTGTAAGACTAATATTATGACCTAAGTTTTCTTCATGTAGACCCTGCATCTTTCTTGTCTTAGGCACATTTATTTCTAGATACCTACTGTTATTTGTGCTGTTACCCTGTGGGATCTGTTTACTATTATTTTTTCTAATAGGACAATGCTATTTGGGAAGATTATAAGTTCTAAAATTTCCATTATTTTTAAAGACTCATTTATTTGAAAGATAGAGTCACAAAGAGGCAGAGGCAGAGAGAGAGGTCTTCCATCCGCTGGTTCACTCCCCAAATGGCAGCAATGGCTGGAGCTGTGCCCATCCAGAGCCAGGAGCCAGGAGCTTCCTCCTGGTCTCCCACGCAGGTGCAGGGGCCCAAGGACCCAGGCCATCCTACACTGCTTTCCCAGGCCATAGCAGAGAGCTGGATGAGAAGTGGAGCAGCCGGGACTCAAACCGGTGCCCATATAGGATGCTGGCTGGCACTGTAGGCAGCAGCTTTACCCACTACACCACAGCACATGATTTTTCTAGGCAAATATTTTTCTTTTGTTTTCTTTTCCTTTCTTTCTTTTTTTCTTCTCCTTTTTTTTTTTTTTTTAAAGATTTATTTATTTATTTTAAAGGCAGAATTACAGAGAGGCAGAGGTAGAGAGAAATCTTCCATCCTTTGGCTTGCTCCCCAAATGGCTGCAATGGCTAGAGCTGAACTGATCTGAAGCCAGGAACCAGGAGTTTCTTCTGGGTCTCCTACACGGGTGCAGGGGCCCAAGGACTTGGGCCATCTTCTGCTTTCCCAGGCCATAGCAGAGAGCTGGATCGGAAGTGGAGTAGCCTGCCTCGAAACGTCACCCATATGGGATGCCGGCCCTGCAGGTGGCTACTTTATCTGCTACACCACAGTGCTGATCCCCAGTGCATACATTTTTCTATCATGTGACACAATGGCTATTTCTTTTCAATTTAAAATTTTATTTTACATTATTGTACATGTAAAAACTTTAAAAACAATTAACTATTCAATGTTAGTTACTTTATTTACCACACACATTTCACTGCCAATACAAGCCTAAAAGGATTAGCAATTATATAAAATTTTCATTAACTTCTTATAATATTAACTTAATTTTTTTTGGAAGTTGCTGAACCTGAATTACTTTATCTAAGGAAACAAGCTCAAGAATTGGTGGATGAAAACGACGGGTTGAAAATGACCATCCATCGTTTGAATGTAGAACTGAGTCGATATCAAACAAAATTTAGGCATTTGTCCAAGGAAGAGGTAATGTTTCCAATTATGAAAAACCAAGCTTCTCGGGTTTTCTTTTATCCCTTACTGATGAATTGATTCTCAACTCTCAGGCATTCTTGTTTATTATAGTCTGGTATAAAAAATAGATGCATCCAAAGCATAGTCTTTGTGAGGATCATTCCGTTGCCTGCCTTCCTTTCCCAAACACATCCAGTAGACACTCCATATGAAACAGTGGGCTGATGTAGAAACGTATAACGGACGAAAAGTCTGTCTGCTGCTCCATGCTCAGACCTGTTCTCAAGGTTACAGTTGGTGCTCGTCAGTGCACAAACTCAGAAAACAAACAAATGAGTTCTTACTTTTTGGGAATGACTGCAGAATTCAATTGCACAGACTTGCTGAGCAAGCTGCTCAGATGCTGTGAGGAGTACAAGAGAACCAGAACCTCAGGCCCTGTTCTCAGGGAACAGACTTCCCAGGTCCGAGCCTTCTGCAGGGCTATGGGGTGCTGTGCAAGCAGGCCCAGGGACAGCCCACCCGCCCCAGGCACTCCTTTTCTGCCCTGTGCAAATGCCACATTCTCTTTGAGAGTCTTCTCTGATCACTACAGCTGGAAGTGATATCTCTTAAACTATTGCAGGGTGTTTGTTGTTGTTGTTGTTTGTTGTGTTGGTCTTAAGAGATTGATAGCTTGCTGCCCTGTACACTTTCCTGTGTTTTATGTTCATGTATGTTGGAAGACTTATCTCTGTAATTAGTCCATAAAATCCTTAACAAGGATCGTTTCACAATGTCTGCAAGGACTTAATGAGTTTACAATGTTGACTGAATGCATGAGTGATGAGGTAGATGTTAAGGTGAACGCATTGGAAAGTTTTTGTTCAACAAGAAAGTATCCTGTCAGGGCCATTGCTTGCCTGTGAGATTTGCCCTCCTGCTATAAACAACTGAAGCACTAGGCAGACCGTAGGGAAGTGTGTCAGCCTCGTGCTGCAGGCAGCCCTGGGCTGCAGTTCCTGGGAGCAGGGGCATAGGTGGGCCTGTGATCACCTCTGCTTTCTGCTCGGAGGCAATGAACCCGAACAGCACAGCGATCTTGCTGGTTCACGGGATAGACTTGGAGAGGCTGAGGAGACTAGAATGTGCAGGGCTAGGCTACCAGAAAGGAGCTCTGGGGAGAGAGAAGTGTAGAAACCCACAGGAGATTGCTTGGAGGTGTTTGTTAAATACTAACCTATACATGTTTAGGTTGAAACTCTGAGGCTGGGCAGAAAACAAACAGGGAGCTGGGAGCTCCCGTGGCACTGGGAGACCAGCCACGTCATGGAGCCCTTGTTGAATGCTGTGCCGTTGAGCAAGGAGCCCAGAAGGGCCACACTTCAGTAGTATAGCTAACCTAGCCTTTCAGCAGAGATCACCCAGACCGCCATAACCAGAGGAGAAAGCAAGCCTCCAATTCATCAAGCCCATCCACTAGTAACTTAAGTGCCTGCACAGAGAAAAGTAAGCCAGCACCGTTTAAAGGAGGACAACAAAATCCGGGCACTCACCAAATACTCAAAAAGTGCAGCATCCCATAAAATGTTACTAGATGTGTTTCAGATTTTAAAAGATGAAAAAGACTGGACAGCTAAGTGTAACCAGTGTGGATTCTTTTTTTCCCCACAATTATTAAATTGCTTACTTGAAAGTAAGAGCAAAGTGAGAGCAAGAGAGAGAAATCTTCATCTGCTGGTTTACTCTCCAAGTGGCCATAACAGCCAGGTCTGGGCCAGATGGAAGTCAAGATCCGGGATCTCCATTGTGGTCTCCCTCCTGGGTGGTGGGGCCCTAGTACCTGGGCCATCATCTGTAACCTTCCCAGGCACATTGGTTAGGAAGCTGTATTAGACACAGAGTAGCAAGCACTGCAGAATGTGGAATGGTGGTGTCGCGAGCAGCAGCCTAATCCTGTGTGCCATGACGTGAGTTGGAAGATAGTCCCCTAGGTTAGAAAACAGTGTTAGAGCAATGTTTCTTGATTTTATGATAACACTATGGTGAAGTAAGTGAAAAGTTTTGTTCTTAGGAAATATACACTATTTAGAGGAAAGGGGGCCTTGTATTTATAAATTACTCTCAAACATTGCAGAAAAAGGGTTTTTTTAATCCGTTTAGGTGGATGATGCCCATTGTAGATTAATATGTAAGACCTGATACTTCAGAGGAGGTATAGCTTAATGTGTCTTCAATGTGTGCTTCCTTCTTAGAGTTTAACTATTGAAGGCCTCCCATCAAAGGGCCCTATACCACCCTGGTTGGTAAGTAAACATTATTCACTTTCATCCTCATATTTTCTAGACTATATATGCATGGCTATTAAACACTGTTCCAAAATAAATATATTTTCTTGCCTTTTTTTTTAAATTGCTGATTGTGTGTGTAAGAAATATAGTAATCACCTTTTGTTCCATTCTCTCCAGTTGGATATAAAGTACCTGTCTCCATTGTTGTTGGCTTATGAGGACAGAATGAAAGAGAAGGATGAGCTCAATGCCACCCTCGAGGTAGGTTGGCAGTATCTCAGGAGAGACAGGGTTTATAAGAAGTCAGATGGTTGCAAACTTGGAGGAAATGTGTTGGAGCTAGGTGTGCCCAACATGTGGTAGATACTCTAAAGGCTTGTTAAAGGACAGTCAGGAGGAAGTGAAGAAGGAGTGTGTTAGGAAATGAGGGAGGGAACAGAGGAGGAACGGAAGGAGTGATTGACAGAGCAGGGGCAGGGTGAGTAGGGATCATGGAAGGAGGGAGGGAGGGACCGAGTAGGGCTGCATTGCAGGCTGTGGTTTCCTGAACAGGCAGGACTGGGACCTTGGAGGGCAGAGGAAGCAGCAATGGGAAACATTTCTCTTCTGGGACTGTGCAGCTGCAACCAGCACCATTAAGAGGGAGATAATGGGCAGGCAGGGGAAGGTAATCAGTTGGGGATGATTTGGACAATCTTAGATGCTGTTCCCTCCCTCCTTTTTTTCTTTCTCTTTCTTTCTTTCTCTCTCTCTTTTAGAGAGAAATGAGAGCGAGAGAGAACTCTTATTCCCTGGCTCATTCTCCAAATGCTCCCTATGACTGGGACTGGGTCAGGACAGAGTGGGAAGCTAGAAACTCAGTTCAGGTCTCCCATGTGGGTGGCAGGGACTCAGGTACTTGAGCCATCACCTGCTGCCTCCCAGGGTACCCATTAGCAGGAAGCTGGACTCAGAAGCAAACCCAGGACTTGAACAAGCTACTCTGAAATGGGATGTGAGTATCGTAACCGCTGTAATAAATGCTTGTCCCCTTAGATGCTTCTTAATTCTAGAAGAGCTGATTCTAGGGAAGTCCAGGTATTGAACTGTTGGAAGTGGTTGGGGAGTGAGCTGTTTTGATTTATTTTTTGAGAGATGGAAATAGAGTACTCCCATCCACTGGTTCACTCCCCAAATGCCTGCAATGGCCAGGTGGTTGAAGCCAGGAGCCAGGAATGCAGTCCAGGTCTCCACAGTGGGTAGCAGGAATCCAGTTACTTGAGCCTTCACTGCTGTCTCCCATGATCTGCATTAGTAGGAAGATTGAACCAGAGTTGGAGCCAGGAATTTTCTCCAGTGTGGTACACAGGCATCGTAACTGTTAGGCTAAACACTCACTCCAGGAAGTGAGGTTTTGTTCTCTTCTACCTCCTTCCCCTCTGCTTGGTGGGAATGGCTTCTGGCAGCAGAGCGCATTCCAGTTATGCGGGAGACCAAGCCTGTGTAGGCGTTGTAGGTATAGCTCCTATCTTTAGGTGATGCATTCCTCTGGGTTCCTCATTTAGGGACCGTTGGAATTGGAAGGATCCAAGGAGGGATGTGTATTAGTTTCTGTAGGATTCTGAGCTGAAAGAGTCCTAAGGCCCAGCGGTTCAGACATGCACATTCCATGCTGGAGTACCTAGGTTCGACTCCTGTGTCCACCTCCCGATTCCAGCTTCCTGCCAGAGCAGACCCTGGGAGGCAGCAGTGATACCTCCCTGCTACCCCTGTGGAAGAACTAGGTTGTGTTCCTGATCCCAGCTGTAGCCCAGCCCATTTGGGGAGTGATCAGCAGATGGGAGCTCTCTGTCTTTTTTGTTTGTTTGTTTGTTTTTTCTCTCTCTCTCTCTCCTGGTTATTCCAGGCATCTGGGGAGTGATCAGCATGTTAGCGCTCTCTCTGTCTCCCTACTCCTATTCCAGCTCTACACACACACACTCATTTCTTGACCTCTGAAATTAAAAAAACAAAAGCAAGAACTTATAAGGAAAAGTTACCCACTGTGCCTCAATACCGCCCCACACTTAATTTTCTAAGAGGCTGAATTAATCTTCTAACTGCTTAAAAATTAGTCCTAGTAATAAAATTGCTGTTTGGTACTGCTTCGGAGTCGAAGTCAGCACTGCAAAGGGACAGTTCATAAACGTTTCAGGCATCGGGAGCTGCTCAGCTTCCGTTTACAAGTCCTCAGCTCCGCCATTGTAGCTTGGAAGCTGCTGTGGACGGTGTGCAGACGATAGGCGTGGCTCTGTCTCAGTCACACTTTGTTGTGGTTGTGTTTAATGTTAATTTAATTTATCTGAAAGGCAGATAGAGAAAGATCTCCCATACACTGATTTATCCCCCAAAAGGCTACAACAGCTGGGGTTGGGCCAGGCTGAGACCTGGAGCTGGGAACTCCATCTAGGTCTCCATATGTTCAGCAGGGCCTCAAGCACTCGCACTATCATCTACTGTAGTGACTTTAAATAACAGGCTTTCTTGTGGTTGCCATGGAACAAAATAAGAACCTCCAGCCCCCACACCAACCAATCTCTTTTCCACCCAAACAGCTTAATTAGCGATGGAAAGTTCTTATTTTTATATAAAGAACTCCAATTTATCTTCCAAATTCCTTTTTAATATTTTATTTATTTGAGAGGTAGAATTACAGAGGGATAGACAGAGAGAAAGGTCTTTCATCTACTGGTTTAGTCCCCACGTGACTGCAACAGCTGGAGCTGAATCAATCTGAAGCCAGGAGCCAGGAGCTTCTTCTGGGTCTCCCACATGGGTGCAGGGGCCAAGCACTTGGGCCGTCTTCCACTCCTTTTCCAAGCCATAGCAGAGAGCTGGATCGAAAGAGGTGCAGCCAGGACATAAACCTGTGCCCCTGTGGGATTCTGGCGCCACAGGCAGAGGCTTAGCCCACTGTGCCACAGCACCAGCCCCATAATGTCCTTAAACAAAGGAAAAACTTTTTTTTTCAAAGATTTATTTTATTTATTTGAAACTCAGAGTGACAGAAATGGGAGAGATAGAATGAGAGATCTTTAGTCCACTGGTTTACCCCCCAAATGTCTGCAATGGATAGGACTGTGTCAGGCCAAAGCCAAAAGACTGGAATTCTATCTTGGTCTTCCACGTGGGTGGCAGGGACCCAAGCACCTGGGCCATCTTCCGATGCTTTTCCAGGTGATTAGCAGGAAGCTGAATTGGAAGCAGAGCAACTGAGACTTGAACCAGCACACAAATGCTCATGTTACAAGAGTGGCTTAGCCCACTGTACCACAATGCCAACCCCAAACAAAGGAAAATTTATGTGTTTATGGGCACTCTGCTGTCTTAAATTTAAAGTTTTCAAATTGTCAAGGGGCCAGCGCTGTGATGTAGTGGGTAAAGCCATCACCTGCAGTGCCAGCATCCCAAGTGGGTGCCAGTTTGAGTCTCTGCTGCTCCACTGCCAATCCAGCTCTCTGCATGGCCTGGGAAATCAGTGGAAGATGGCCCAAGTCGTTGGGCTCCTGTACCTGTGTGGGAAACCTGGAGGAGGCCCCCAGCTCCTGGCTGTTGAAGCCATTTGGGGAATGAACCAGTGTATGGAATACCCCTCTTTCTGCTTCTTCCTCTGTGACTCTGCCTTTCAAATAAATAAATAAATAAAATTTTCAAGTATTTGGCTGTAATAGAAATGCTATCACCTTAGGAATTATTTGAGACCCAGTATTCTTCTCCTTTGTACGTGACTGTGGTTGTTACTGTGTTTTCTCCTTGAGAGCAGGCACATGGTGCTGGGGTCCAGAGTTTAAGGCTGTTGCTGCCATGAGACTTTGTTCAAAGGTTATTGATGTTTTCAGCCACAAAACACAGTAGGACTAGGAACTATAGTTGTGTGTCTGTGTGTATTACAATGTACATAACTTTTGTTTCAGGAGGAAATGAGAATGTTTAGGGTGCGAGTCCAAGAAGTGGTGAAAGAAAATGAAGTGCTGCACCAGGAGTTAAATAAGAGCAGTCCTGTATCCTGTGAGGAATGGCAAGTGGTGTTGCGTTTCTGGTTTGTTAATTTAAAACAAAGGCTAGCAGGAATGAACTTTATGTAATCATTGAACGCATAAATGCGTTGTCTGGTCTTGGTGAGTTAGACTATTTTAAGAGCAAAATGAATAAGGTATAATGACATCCTAAACATATTTTGAAGATGAATTTTAGAATTTTTTTTTCTTTGACAGGCAGAGTGGACAGAGAGAGAGAGAGAGACAGAGACAGAGACAGAGAGAAAGGTCTTCCTTTGTAGTTGGTTCACCCTCCAATGGCCGCCGCGGCCGGCGCGCTGCGGCCGGCGCATCGCGCTGATCCGATGGCAGGAGCCAGGTGCTTCTCCTGGTCTCCCATGCAGGTGCAGGGCCCAAGCACTTGGGCCATCCTCCACTGCACTCCCTGGGCCATAGCAGAGAGCTGGCCTGGAAGAGGGGCAACCGGGACAGAATCTGGCGCCCCGACTGGGACTAGAACCCGGTGTGCCGGCGCTGCTAGGCGGAGGATTAGCCTGTTGAGCCACGGCGCCGGCCCAAATCACTGTGACTCTTTCCATTTCTGTTTTCTGAGCTGGGGATTTTCCTAGAGTGATTTTCCCACCCCAAACCTTAGACCCCTCCTGTGGTTCCCAGAGCTTTGAGACAGAAAGCCCAGGATGAGGCCTGCTCAGTCAGCTCCCATCTGCCGCTGGTTCCCTGACGACATAGGTCACCTTTCTTCTGTCCTGTTATCTGTGCCACGTCCTGCCCTCGGCCCTGCCTGACTGTAGCTCTCCCTTCAGGAGGGGCCGAGTCAGTGCTCCATTGTTGCCAGCGTAGCCCAAAACATAGCCCTGGTCCTGACCCTGCCACTCTATGTCTGTCTGTCCTCTGCTCCTGCTTCTCGGTGAACTCCTCAAGGCCAGCTATCACCACAGTCCATTTTGTGAGTGACCCCACAGCCAGTACCGCTGCAACAAATGCCCATTACATAGAACCAGAGGAAATAAATGTCTTTGCAAGTCTAAAGGCCATATTCATGCTAGACAAAGAAAATGAAACTCATTCACTTGTGATAGGTATGTTATATATTTTTTAAAAACGAATTAATTTCATGTACTTGAAAGACAAAGCATTTATCCGCTGGTTCACTACCCAAATCCTGCAATAGCCAGGACTGGAGCAGGCCAGAGCCAGGAACTGAGCACTCAATCCTGATCTCCCACGTGGTGGTGACCCAGCTGCCTGAGCCATCATTGTTGCTTCCCAGGGCGTGCGTCAGCAGGAAGCTAGGAGCCACAGCAGGGCTGAGACCGGAGAGAGGCATTCCAAAATACGCCATGTGGTTGTCCCAAGTGGTGTCTTAACTGCCGTATCAAATGCCTGCTCTTTATTTAGTTTTTTAGAAAGGTCTTAACACACTGAAAAAATGAAGTATTTTCCATATGTGACATCCAGAAATCTGGAGTTGAGTCAATGGCATTCCCACTGTTAGGTCAGTGCACCCTGATTTTCTGGTCACTGGTATGTCACTTGACTCTGGCCTGGACAGGTATGGATCTTGTGGCACTGTGACTTTTGTAGAACTTGGATTCTGTCAGGATGCCTAAAATGTCTTCCCCCAAAACCTTCCTTGGGAAGCAGCTCAGTCAGCTAGGCTCTCATGTTTTTCTAAGAGCCTTTGTGAGACCCTATGACCTCAGATTCTTTCTTTAACCTTGTTTATAACTATAGATGAACCTGTTTATTTTTCCTTAAACGTAAGAATTACATCCCCTACTTTCTTTTTGTTTGTTTTGTTTTGTTTTTAAGGTTTATTTATTTATTTGAAAGGCACAGCTAGAGACAGGGGCAGACAGAGAGAAAGAGATCTTCCATCAGCTGGTTCACTCTCCAAATGCCATCAATGGCTGGGGCTGGGGCAGACCAAAGCCAGGAGCCTAGAACTCTATCCAGGTCTCCCATGTGGATGGCAGGGGCTCAAACACTTAGACCATCTTCCCAGGTATATTAGCAGGGAGCTAGATTGGAAGTAGAGCAGCCGGAACTTGAACCGGTGCTTGTATGAGATGCTGGCTTTGCGGATGGCAACTTAACTTGTGCCACAGCACCGGCCCTGACATCCCCTACTTTGCAATCCACAGCTCTGCTATGTTTCCCAATCCTCCCTAGCTGAACTTCCCCTTACTTTGAATTTGCTTTCCTCTAGCTGGGGGGAAGGGGTCATAGGGCTGTGGAGTGACCATGTGAAGCCCTCCCCTGAGTAGCTCCTCCCCTGAGTCTCCTGGCTGCTTCCTCTTCCTGCACAGATGTGGGAACCCTCTCCCCCCCTCTCCCTCTCTCCCCCCCCTCTCCCTCTCTCCCCCCCCTCCCTCTCTCCCCTTACCCCCTCCCTCCTTCTCTTCTTCTCTCTATATTTCTGCCTTTCAAATAAATAAGGAGCAGGCATTTGGCTCAGTGGGTAAGCTGTTGCTTGGGACACCTACATCCCTTATTGGAGTGCCTGGATTGCAGTCCTATCTCCACTTCTGATTTCAGGTTCCTGCTAATGAATACTTTTGGAGGCAGCAGGTGATGTGTTTACTTGGATCCCGACCACCCACATGTGAGACCCAGATGAATTCCCAGCTTATGGCTTCAACTTAGTCTAGCCTTGGCTGTTGTGGGCATTTGGGGAGTGAACCAGCAGGTGAAAGATCTCTCTTTGCCTTTCAAATAAATTTTAAACATTTTGATGAAAAAGAATGGAATAAAGGGAGAGATAATAGGGATGGAGGGAGGGAGGAAGGAAAAGTCATCTAAGGAAGTTCAGAATGTAAAACAGAGCAAAGGAGAGCACTGTTTGAGGCAGGAATGAGGAGCTGGAGTGAACAGCTTGGTTGAGCTCCCCTCCCGGAGAGCATGGCAGCACCCTCCACCCGACCATGGGTGCTGATAGCAAGTAGGGACACCTCCATAGCACCAAGGAGCCAGTGCACAGCCACCATCGGCATGAGGTCATTGCTGTAGCTTATATATTGCTAGATATTCCTTCCTTTTTTTTTTTTTTTTTTAAGGATATATTTA
This sequence comes from Lepus europaeus, assembly GCF_033115175.1. NCBI lineage: Eukaryota > Metazoa > Chordata > Mammalia > Lagomorpha > Leporidae > Lepus > Lepus europaeus. The sequence goes on from NW_026909510.1 coordinate 28,293, forward strand.
TTTATTTGCAAGGCAGAGTGAGGGAGAGACAGAGAGAGATCTCACATCCTCTAGTTCATTCCCCAAATGGCCATGATGGCCGGGGCTGGGCCAGGCCAAAGCCAAGAGCCTGAAACTCCATCCAGGTTTCCCATATTGATGGCATGGGGCCCAACTACTTGAGCCATCTCCAGCTGCTTTCCCAGGTGCATTAGCATGGAGCTGGGTTGGAAGTGGAGCAGCCAGGACTTGAACCAGCACTCACAGGGGATGCTAGTATTGCAGGCTGCAGCTTAACTCTGCACCAAAACACCAGCCCCAGACCCTCACTTTTATTCTCCTTCTACCTGACCTTTTGAGTTAAAGTGGAAAATCAAGATAGGTTACTGTTTTACTATGTACTTTGAGTGGTAAACATTTAACTAGATGATTTCTAAGGTCCCTTCAGCTCATTCTGATTGGAATTTGCAATCAGAAGGTTGAGTTGGGCCAAAATTTTGATTGCACCATCTGCAAAGAAAGGGTTTGCTTTTGTAGCAGAATTAAAGCTGGGGTGTATTTGCAGCTTTAAGAAACCATTTCAAAGCCTTCTAACAAAATAATCATTTTTCAGCAAATACACTACACATCATGAGGATTTTTTAACTAAAATGAGAAATTTGGAGGGGGCATTAAGCATAGCAATTAAAGATGCCACTTGAGATTCCACGTCCCTGGGTTCAAGTCTCAACTCGACTTTCCAATTCCAGCCTCCTGCTAACACACACTCTGGGAGACAGTGGTGATAGCTCAAGTATTGGGACTCTGCCAGCATGTGGGAGACCAGGATTGAGTTCCAGCCTCCTGGCTTTGACCTGGCCCTGCCACAGCTATTAATGGCATTTAAGGAGTAAACCAACAGATGGAAGATCTCTCTCTGTCTCTGTCTGACACTTTCTATCTCTTTGCTTTTCATATAAATAAAATTTTTAAAGAAAATGAGAACATTCTGAGTTCTTTAAAAATATTCCATATGGCCTTCAAAATAATTCAGTGGGAGGCGGATTAGAGATTTATACAGATGAAGCAAGATTGGCTATTTGATGGTGTAAGCTGGCTATTGCATACATGGAAGTTTATTATTCTCTTTATTTTTGTATGTTCAAACTGGGAAAAAGTCACTGAAACAATCCATAGTCCAAACTTCGTTGCATTTCTTTCTCCTATTCAGTTTAAATGGCAGGGTTTGCTGTACTAATGATGTCTTCAACATGGAAACATGGCCATTCATTACCTACAACACATCAGTTGCTTTCTTTTTGAATGTGTAGTGTTTCTGTAGTCATTCAGTACCTCACTGGCAATGTTTGATTTTGTCAATCAATTATAGGCACCAGCTTCAGGCTCAAGCAGAACTGGTTTTAGAGGAAAACAAGCTATTGCTGGAGCAGTTGGAGGTCCAGCAAAGGAAAGCCACAGAGACCCATGAGGAGCATCGCCAAGAAGGTAAAGTCTTTCCAGTGGTGATAGTGTGATGTCACTGTTGTCTCACTGGAAATGGGAGAAACCATGTTTTGGTTATTTTTTCTTTGAAAATGTATTTATTGATTCATTTATTTGAAAGGTAGAATGGTGGGGGGGGTGGGAGGATATCTTCCATTCACTGGTTCACTTCCCAGATGTCCACAACAGTTGGGGCTATACCAGCTCCATCCAGGTCTCCCACATGGGTGGCAGGGATCTAAGTTCTTGAGTTATTATCCATTGCCTTCCCCAGGCACTTTAGCAGAAGGCTGAATCAGAAGCAGAATAGCTGGGACCTGAACCAAGTGCTCCTATATGGGATGTAGCACCTGCTGTACCACAGTGCCCACCCCAATCAAGTTTTTTAGAATATGGAGGTACTCCCAAAAGTTCATAGAAAATAGGATTAAAAGTTGTTTATTTTTGTGCAAAAAATATTTGAAATTCATGCCTACAAGGGATATTCAGAAAGTTCATAGAAGACGCCTATTATGAAGTACCTTCACATTTTTTTTAATAAATAAATCTTTTTATTTTATTATTATTATTTTTATTTTTGACAGGCAGAGTGGGCAGTGAGAGAGAGAGACAGAGAGAAAGGTCTTCCTTTGCAGTTGGTTCACCCTCCAATGGCCGCCGCGGCTGGCGCGCTGTGGCCAGCGCACCGCGCTGATCCGAAGCCAGGAGCCAGGTGCTTCTCCTGGTCTCCCATGCAGGTGCAGGGCCCAAGCACTTGGGCCATCCTCCTCTGCACTCCCGGGCCATAGCAGAGAGCTGGCCTGGAAGAGGGGCAACCGGGACAGAATCTGGCACCCCGACTGGGACTAGAACCCGGTGTGCCGGCGCCGCTAGGTGGAGGATTAGCCTGTTGAGCCACGGCGCCGGCCACATGTTATTTTTTTTAAAGATTTATTTATTTGAAAGTCAGAGTTACACAGAAAGAGAAGGAGAGAGAGAGAGAGAGAAAGAGAGAGAGAGAGAGAGAGAGAGAGAGAGAGAGAGAGAGAGGTCTTCCATCTGCTGGTTTACTCCCCAGTTGGCCGCAACGGCCAGAGCTGCACTGATCTGAAGCAAGGAGCCAGGAGCTTCCTCCGGGTCTCCCATGCAGGTGCAGGGGTCCAAGGACTTGGGTCATCTTCCACTGCTATCCCAGGCTATGGCAGAGAGCTGGATCAGAAGTGGAGCAGCCACAGCACCACTACACCACAGCGCCAGCTCCACTGCACATATTCTTTACTGAAATGCAGCTATTTATAACATTTGTGGTCATTTCACTTCATGCATTGGTTGCTTTCTTAGACTGCACAGTGTCTCTAATCAGTCTGTGTGTTTTTGTAATCAGTTGTAGGTGACAGATTCAACAGAACTGGTTTTAGAGTAAACAATGCCTGAAAAGTGGGAAAAATCATGTGAGGTAAATTCTTGAAATAACACAAGAATCCCTTTCCAAATATTTGTGGAATGAGTAAATAATTAGAACAGTTTATACTCTAAACACTGGCTCTGTGCTCTTTCCTTCCTTCCTTCACGGGTGGGAACACTGTGGCTTCCGTCTCTGGGGATTAGACCTCCATCAGATACCTTCCCTGCGCGTCCCTCCCTGCAGAGGGTCCTCATAGCATGTGACTGTGGACTTCCAAGTGGGACACTTGAAGAGCCATTTCCTCTGCTCTGATGAAAACCCAAATTTATGAGCCTGAGAGAGTAGTAGCATTTTTCTGTTGCTTTGCTGGTTTTCTTTTCCAGTAAAGAATAGTGTAGGACAGGAAGCTAAACTACCAGCTGCCTTGCATGAGCCAGTGTAACCCCTCCTTCCTGTTTTCCTTTCTGCACCTGTGTGTGTAATGATTCCCCCTTCCACACTGTGAAGCCAATACTTCCTGTTGCTGAAGCTACCAGGCTAGCATTGCACCTGTTTCTGATAATGACACCATGTTTAAACATGAGAGCATGTAGAGAAAGAGTCCCACAGGAGTTTCTTCCAGACGGCTTCTCCACAGGTCTGCATGAGCTTGGAGTACTTGCCTTTACTCTTATTCCATGCTCTCTCCTCTAACAAAATACCTGAGGCTGGGTACTTTATACCCAGGAGGCTGCTGTGGGCATTTGGCTCAGCACTGACAATGCCGCTTAGGACCCCACAGTGCCAGAGTTCAAGTCCCTGCTCTGCTTCTGATCCCGTTTACTGCTGATGTGCACCCTGGGAGACAGTAGGCTATGGCTTGAGATGGTGTTCCAGGCTCCTGGCTTTGACCTGGCCTGCCCTCGCTGTTGTGGCTTATTTGGGGAGTGATCCAGTGGATGGAAGCTGGCTTGCTCTATTTTTTTCTGTCACTCTACCTGTCAAATAAATAATAAAAAGAAAGAAAAGAGGTTTATTTAACTCAGTTTTGGAGGCTGAAAGTCCCAGATTAGCTGTCCCACTGGTTTAGCCTCTGGTGGGGACCCCATGGCTGATGGCATCACAGTGGTGGGAATGTGTACGTGAGAGCCAGTGACAGCTGACAGCTGACTCTTGCAGGAACTAACCAGGGCCTGGAGAACTACATTAATCTCTTCCAAGGACACGCCCCTTGTGACCTAACCACCTTCCACCAGGTCCCACTCAAAGATTTAACTCCCTCCCAACACCACTACGCTGGGGACTGAGCTTCCAGCACAAAAACCTCCAAGCAACAAAGCACATCCAAACCATAGCACTTGGTGTTCTTGGGGCTGGAGGACAAGTTGTTGAGCCTCCTGTCTTTGTTTTCAGGATTAGAGATGATGGGGAAATTACTTTATATACTGAACTTAATTTTCCCAAATATACCAGATCTGAATGGGCATGATGATTCTTCAAGTTGCATGGGACAGGCTTATGTGATTCAAACAGCAATCCAATGTTGTTTTCCCTGGAAACAGCAGCTCATTTTAATCAATTACATGTTTCCATTGAGTGGAAAGATGTAAAGTTTTATGCGGTAGCATTCCGAAGTGCTAGTGTCAACATGCCCAGAGAATGTCTTATTATTACATACTGCCTTGTCATGTAGGATGAAAATATTTGTGATTTACCTTTTTTCATTTTATTTTGAATGAATGTGAGAGAGAGATGGAGAGAGCTCTTCCGTCCTCTGGTTCATTCCTCAAGTGCTAGGAACTCGGAGTTCCATCCAGGTCTCCCACATGGGAGTCAAGTACTTGAGCCAAAATCTGTCTCCCCAGGATATACATTAGCAGGAAGCTGGACTGGAAGCAGAGGAGCCAAGACTCGAACCCAGGCACTTTGATATGGGGTTGTGGGTGTCCCAGGTGGCAACTTAACCACTGTACCAAATGCCCACTGCATGTCTTCCTTTAAATACAGGACATGAGACATGAAAAACAGAAGAAGAATAAATTTGGTTCAGAGTTTGGCCATGTGTTATGTCCTTGAAAACCTTGAAAATCTTGCAGTTTTAGTGGTATCGTGATACGTGCTTGCGCATCTGTATGTGGTTTAGGGCATCAGTCTTCGGAAAGTCAGTTCTTTGGAGACTGGAATCATATCTTAAAAATATTGTAGTGAGCCCTAGTATAAAAATGTACTCAGTGTGCTTAGGGACTGATTCCATAACAACTTCCCCCTTCCTCCCCGCCACCCTCAATGGAAACCAAGATCCTCAGATGCTCCTGTCTCTTGTATGAACTGGTATTGGATTTGCATAGAACCTACATACATCCTCCCCATACCTTAAATCATCTCTAGGTTACTTATAGTACCCAATGAAATATGAAGACTGTGTAAATAGTTGTTATACTGTATTTTTAAAGGGAATAATGACAAGAAAAATCTGTAGGATGGGTATTTGGTATAGCAGTTAAGATGCTTCTTGCAATGCCCACATCCCATATCAGAGTGTCTAGGTTTGAGTCCTGGGTCTGATCTTGATTCCAGCTTCCAGTTGGTGTGCAGGGGAGGCAGCAGGCAAAGTGACTGAGTCCCTATTGTCCATTTAGGAGACCTGGGTTGGTTTTCCAGCTCCCGGCTTTGACCTTGCCCATCCCTGGCTGCTGTAGGCATTTGAGAAGTGAGCCAGTGGATAGGAGATCTTTGTTTTTCTCACTATCTCTCTGCCATTCAAATAAACAAAATAAATAAAAATAAAACTGTGCATGTTCATTAGAGGCATAATTTCTTTTTCCAAATATTTTTGATCTCTGGTCAGTCGAGTTCCTGGATGTAGAACCCATGACTGTATTTAGTGAATGCTTAATATAAACACAGTCATTTCCATGAGCCAGGCTCTTAGCATTAATGGATGACTCTGCAAGAGTCTTAAAGAGGACATTTGATAAGCCGAGTTGCATTGGTATATGTATATTACTAGCCCTTCCATGCAAGTCTGCATCCTTCTCTTTGCTTTTCAGTCTCTAAGCTGAATGAAAAGCTGACGCTGCTGGAAGCTACAACACAGACCCAGGAAAAGGAGCTCTGTGCCAGCAAGGAGCAGGTGGAGATTTTACAAGCTCAATGCCAGGAACTCAAAACACACCTGGATGGCACAATTGATGCAGGAGTTCATACACTGATTGTAAATAAATTAAAGAGGTAAGGATTTAAGTCTCTGCCTGTATTAATGAGTTACTGTGTGTATTGTTATAAGCAGAGTGGAGAGAGGTTGCTTGGTCTTTTTCTGAATTTTTTAAAAACCTATCCCAGCACTGGTGTCCGTGGGTGAGAATGGTACTATTTTATTAATGGAGAACCTGGATGTCCTAGAGAGCTTCAGTCTGCTCTTGGTATGTGTGTTTTTCTCTCCTGCTGTCTCTGCCTTTATTAGTTTTAGAATCAAAAATAATTTAAAGTAGTGAAACTTAGGGTAGGTGTTTGACACAGTGGTTAAGTCGCCACGTGAGACACCCACATTCCATGTCAGAGTACCTGGTTCAGGTCCTGGCAATTGTGTTTACAATCAGCTTCCTCTTAATGCAGACCCTGGGAGGCAGCCCTGGGTTGAGTTTTAGACCCTTGGCTTCAGCCTGGCTAGCCCTGGCTGTTGCAGGCATTTAAGGAGTAAACCAGCACATGGAAGATCTCTCTCCTTCTGTCTCTCTGCATTTCAACAGAAATTAAAATAAGAATAAATAAATAAATAAGGTGGTAGACCTAGAAAACAACAAGAGCCCTTAAAAAAAAAGTTCATGGGAAAATGGAATTAAAACTAAGTTTATTTTGGTATGAACAATTTTAAATCCATGTGCAGGGGCCAGCAATGTGGCAAAGCTGTCTACAACGTTGGCATCCCATATCAGAGTGCTGTTTTGAGTCCTAGTTGCTCCACTTCACATCCAACTCCCTGATAATGCATCTGGGAAAGCAGCGCCCAAGTGCTTGGGCTCCTGATACCCAGGTGGAAGATCCAGATGGAGTTCTTGGTGGCCATTTGGGGAGTGAACCAGATGATGGATAAGCTCTACCTTTCTCTGTCAATTGCTCTCTCTCTCTCTCTCTCTTCTCTCCCTCTTTTTCTTTTTCTTTTTTTTTTTTTTTTATTTGACAGGTAGAGTTACAGACAGTGAGAGAGAGACAGAGAGAAAGGTCTTCCTTCCATTGGTTCACTCCCTAAATGGCTGCTACAGCTGGCGCTGTGCCAATCCGAAGCCAGGAGCCAGGTGCTTCCTCCTGGTCTCCCATGCAGGTGCAGGAGCCCAAGCACTTGGGCCATCTTCCACTGCCCTCCCAGGCCACAGCAGAGAGCTGGACTGGAAGAGGAGCAACCGGGACTAGAACCCGGCGCCCATATGGGATGCCGGCACCGCAGGCGGAGGATTAACCAAGTGAGCCACGGCGCCGGCCCCTCTCTCCCTCTATCTTCCTCTCCCTCCCTCCCTCCCTCACACACATACACACACATAAACACACACAAAACCTTTTAAATAACAAATCTTTTAAAAAATCCATATGCAGTTTTTTCATGATGTGCATTTCTGTGAACATTTTGAAGAACACTCGTCGACATCCAGTAACAACGGGTTAAATGGAAGGATATAGCCATAGAATGGTATAAAATGCAGCCATTGAATATGTCACATGAGATTCTTTTTGGCAGAGGGAAATCACTTCAATACATAGTTTTTAGAACTGAAAAATGCAATAACCAAAATTCAGAATAAATGGGCTTAACCATAGGCTATAGATGAGGTGTGAATTTGTGAGCTAAAAAAGGCCAGAAGCAAATAACCACAGAATGGTTTGGAATGGTCCATAGGTCAGAGGCGGTGAGTGTTGTAGGGCCTGTGAATCAGAAGGACTAGCCAGAGATGTGAGGCTGAGAATCTCCCTAGCTGAAGACAAACAGCAGTACAGGGACAGTGCTGGCCCAGCAGGCACCACGCAGGGAAGTCACCGCCAGGCACATCCGAGTGAGACTGCAGGAAGTACATTCCCGCAAAGGGCTGCCGTACAACAGGCTGTGCAGCAGTCGACAGGGGATACTGCAGATACTGAGTGTTAGCCTCAAGAGCGCTGGAAAGCAAACAAAACACCTAAGACTTTATCACCAGAGAAGAGACTTTCAAGAGGCAGGCGTTGGGCCTAGAGCGCCCCCTAGCAGAGTGCTTGGTTTGAATCCCAGCACTAGTCCCAGCCCCTTGCTCCTTGCTCCAGCTTCCTGCCAGGGCAGAACCTGGGAGGCAGTGGTGATGGCTCAAGTAGTTAGGGTCCTGCCCACACACGGAAGGCCTGGATTGTCTTCCTAGCTTCCAGCTTCAGGCTGGCCTAGCCCTAACCATTGTGCGCATTTAACAATAATAGTAATAAAATAGAACAATTATAACACGCTGTAATAAAAGTTATTTAAAACTATTGTTTGTTTATTTTTTGAAAAAAAATATGGAGATAAAGAGAGCTCCCAGGGCCAGCACTGTGACGCAGCAGGTTGAGCTACTGTCTGCAGTGACAGCATCCCATTTGGGAGCCAGTTTGTGTCCCGGCTGCTCTACTTTTGATCCAGCTCCCTGCTAATGTGCCTGGGAAAGCAGCAGAGGATGGCCCAAGTGTGCTTGGGCCCCTGCACCCACGTGGGAGATCCAGAAGAAGCTCCTGGCTCCTGACTTAGACTGGCCCTATTCTGGCCATTGTGGCCATTTGAGAAGTAAACCAGCAGATGGAAGTTCTCTCTCTCTGTAACTCTGATTTTCAAATAAGTAAATACATCCTTAAAAAAAAAAAAAAAGAGCTCCCATCATTGGCTTACCCTCTCGAATGCCTGCAGTGTCCAGGGCTGAACTTGGCCAAAGCCAGAAGCCAGGAGTGCTTTCAGGTCTCCCACATGGGTGGCAGGCACTCAGTCATTTGAGCTGTCCCCTCTGCCTCCCAAGGTCTTAGGAGGGAGCTGGAATCAGGAAACAGAGGTGGGCATTGAAACCTGGCACTGTCTGATGTGGGACATGAGTGCCCTGACTCAAACACCAGCTAAACACCTACCCTGGAATTGTTTATTTTTAGAATTTTCCATTTGGTAATTGACCATGGGTAAGTGAGACCTCAGAGAGCAAAACTGGATAAGGGAGACTACTATAATTTGTAAACTCATATAGAGAAAATAATGATTAAAAACCAACCCAAAGGGGCCGGCTCTGTGATGTAGCGGGTAAAGCTGCCACCTACAGTGCTGGCTTCCCATATGGGTGCCAGTTCAAGTCCCGACTGCTCCAGTTCTGATCCACCTCCCTGCTAATGCGCCTGGGAAAGCAGAAGAAGATGGTCCAAGTACTTGGACCACTGTTCACATGTGGAAGACCAGGAAGAAGCTCTAGGCTCCTGGCTTGAGATTGGCCCAGCTCTGGCTGCTGCAGCCATTTGAGCAGTGAGCCAGCAGATAGAAGACCTGTCTCTGTCTCTGTCTCTGTCTCGCACTCTCTGCCTCTCCATAACTCTGCCTTTCAAATAAATAAATAAACCTTAAAAAAATAAAAGAAGAAGGCCAGCGCCGCGGCTCACTAGGCTAATCCTCTGCCTGCGGCGCTGGAACACCAGGTTCTAGTCCCGGTTGGGGTGCTGGATTCTGTCCCGGTTGCCCCTCTTCCAGGCCAGCTCTCTGCTGTGGCTAGGGAGTGCAGTGCAGGGTGGCCCATTCTTGAGCTCTGCACCCCATGGGAGACCAGGAGAAGCACCTGGCTCCTGCCTTCGGTTCAGCGCGGTGCGCCGGCCGCAGCATGCCAGCTGCGGCGGCCATTGGAGGGTAAACCAACGGCAAAGGAAGACCCTTCTCTCTGTCTCTCTCTCTCACTGTCCACTCTGCCTGTCAAAAAAAATAAATAAATAAAATAAAATAAATAAATAAATAAATAAAAGAAGAAGAAATCCAGGGACCCATATCAAAGTGCTCCAGTGACCACTACAACTAGGACGGGGCCAGGCCAAAGCCAGTAGCCAAGAACTCCATGCGGGTCTGCCATATAGGTAGCAGGCACTCAAGTACTTAAACTCATATCTATTACCTCCCAGGGTGCACATTATGAGGAAGCTGGGTTGGAACTGGATGCAGGACTCAGACCAGGCACTCCAGTATGGGATTTGGGTGTTCTAAGCGGTAACTTAACCCATTGTGCCACAACTCCTGTCTTGAATTCTGGATTCAGAGAGTGAGAGAGAGTGTGTGTTGAGAGAGAGAAACCGAGTTCCAATCTGTTGGTTCACTCCACAAATGTTGACTGGAGACCAAAGCTAGAAGCCAGGGTCTTCCATGTGGGTGCCGGGAACCCAGTGCTGGAGCCCTCACCTGCTGCCTCCCACGGTGACCATTAGCAGTAAGGTAGAAACAGCAGCCAGAGTCAGGCGCTGGACCCAGGCACTCTGATGGGGATGTGGGCATTTTAATGGGGTCTTAACTTCAGGCAGTCCTGAAGTCTGAATTTTACATGCTTTGGAGTTACGTTGATTAACTACCATAATAATTTATCAGTATGAATTGCTGCTATGTCTGACAAGTATGCAGCTCCTGTGCCATCCATGCAAAAATTATTTTTAAAGATTTATTTATTTATTTGAAAGGCAGAGTGACAGAGAAAGGGAGAGACACAGAGAAAGATCTTCCATCCATTGGTTTACTCCCCAAGTAGTTGCAATGGCTGGAGCTGGGCCAGGCTTTAGCCAAGAGCCTGGTACTCCATATGGGTGGCAGGGCCCCGAGTACTTGGACCATCTTTCACTGCTTTCCCAGGCATATTAGCAGAGAGCCATATCAGAAACAGAGCAGCCAGGACTCGAACCAGCACTCCAATAGGAGAGGCTGGCACAGCATACAGCAACTTAACCCAGTCTGACTCAGTCCTAATCCCATCTATGCAAATTTGACGACACCCAAGCTGGTGTTCAATGAAACAAGCGTCTCCTTTGTTTCCATGTATTTATAAGATTAGGTATTTGGTGCAGTGGTTAAGACGCTGCTTGGAATGCCTTCACCCCATGTCGGGGTGCCTGGTTTGAGTCCCACCTCCTCTACTTCTGATCTAGCTCTTTGCCCGTGCATACCCTGGGAGGAGACAGTAGGTGAGTTCAAATACTTGGGTTCCCTGCCACTCACATGGGAGACTAGAAGGAGTCCCTGGCTCCTTGATTTAACCTGGCCCAGTTCTGGCTATTGTAGGGCACTTGTAGAGCAAATCAGCAAATGGAGCATCTCTTTGTCTCTCTACCTTTCAAACAAAATGGAAACAAATATAATTTAAAAACTTTAAAATATATGTAAAAACATGTGCATATATTGACATTATTTTGAAATGAAGTTTGTTTTGGCAGCGGGATTTTTTCCCCTGGCAGTTAAAACCATCTAAAAACTTGAGCTGTCTTAGATTTGTTTTCTGAAAGGTATAGGATGTAAATAAGTACATCTACAAAGATACAAGCAAAAACTGGCAGAGAAAGAGGGTTAGGTTACCACCAGCAAAGGAGGGTCTGTC
>NW_026909511.1:0-39382 GCF_033115175.1 Lepus europaeus
AGAATATAAGGTGTTAGGAATAGAAGAAACTGTCTGAGACAGAATGAGTATAATCAGTATATAGAAACTTTCAGTACTTTAATTTTTCCACAAATAAATTTTCTCTAAAAAATAAGGTATACTAGAAACAAAGTACAAAGAAAAATAATCATTCTGCTCTCATGCTCTCTCTTCAGTTTATAAAATCTTATAGTTTAGGTAGATGCTTACCTACGTTACTGGTTTCAGGCTAACCAAATGGCCACCAGGGACTAATTTTTGCCATTCAACTGTAATTGTTCCAGCATTTTCCCCACCCCTTTATTTGTAACCTTACATCAACTTTTATCCAGATGGATTTCCCCATCCCTACACTGTCATTTCCCTCTCATTTCCCAAATTTATCTGACATTGACCAGAACGAGACAGAGAACAGAATGTGGGGAAGGATTCTTAACCATCACATTGGTGCTTCCCCTTGCTTCCTTCTATTTCTAGTAAATAATTACATTCACAAGGACACACACACACACACATACACAAGCACATATGGACACACACACCCTCACATACACACACAAGCATATTTTGAGGCAGGCTTACAGGTCTCGCTGTCATGATCCTAAACTGTGGCTTTAGTTCCCATCATGTGTCCCTAGGCTTTCGCATGTATGACTTATTCTTTGTTCCCTGAAACTCCTGTCTGGAAAGAGCATCATTTCTTCCAAATTGTCTGATGGTATTTTTGGTTTTTCGTTTGTTTTCACAGGGATGATAATCCGTTGACAGACATTTTGGTTGTCCCTAGCCAGAATGTCAATAATAGGTGAGTTTGTTTTCTGTTGTCTGCATGGGAAACCATTTTGGAGTCGTTATGACAGCACACAGTTAATTGACAGCCTGTCAGTGTCTGTGTGTAACCTGTTTGTGTTTTCTACCTAGATGTAAAAAAGTGGGCCAGGTCAGAAAATATGTACTCATGATATGTTTGTGTACTTTAGAAACCTGAGCCTATCACAATTCAGAACCCAGGCAGCTATCAGAATACCTGTGTGTGAGATGCACAGTGACACAAGGGAGAAGAGAACCCATTTTGGAAGCAAACACTTGGTAGATGTAGGCAGGGAAAACAGGAGGTTTCAGTGAAAAGAAAGGAGCTAATATTCCCAGGATCAATCCCTCATGCTCCAGGGCACTGCCACCATGTGAGGCTAATCCACTCAGCCCAAACCCACTATCACATTGGGTGGAACTCTTGCTTCTAGCTTGCAGTGATTCAACCCTATCTATGGAGCAGGAAAGGCAACCATGATGGGTTTAATCAAGGAGATGGTGAGAGGGAGGCTGTTAAAGCTGGAAATCAGTTGGGACAAGAGGTATAGGTACCCAGAACTTGAAGAGGTCTAGGAGGTAGTTACAGAGAGTGGCTGTACTATGGGTATCAAAAGAAAGTTAGAAGGAGTAAGTCCTACAGTTCCACTGCACAGTGGGCTGACAATAGCCTATTACATATTTTACAAAGAACTGGAAGAGAGAATCTCAGCATCTCCAAACATAATGAAAGAATAATGAGATGAAAATGCTAATTACCCTGATTTGGTCAGTGTATGCTGTGTACATGTGTTTTAATATCATTAAACCCATAGATAATGAAATTGTTACAGTTAATAACATTTTCAAAAAGTCTTGAGGCATGAATATTTATTTTATAGGCCTAAGAGTTTAATTTCCACTGTATAAAACTTTTTTACTTTGGACAAAAAGGAGTGAGCCTATTAGCACATCAGCTCACATTGTGAGTTACAAGGCTAAGGATATAAATAATCAAATTCATTGTATAACAAAAAGGAATTGAGGAGGAATCCTGTTTGCAATAAGGAAAAGGTAAAATTGAGCACAGAGAAGAGGAGCCCTAAGCACAGAAAAATAACCTAGACCCTAGAAATGTCCCAAAGCCTCAAGATACCCATAACCCATGCCAGACACACTTCCACAAACTTTTAGAAGGACCCTCAAACATATGAGTAAAAATCCATTTGTATCTAGAATAACTGTACTGATTTCATCTGAAATTTTTAAATAACTGTGACTTTTTAGGTTTAACCAATTTAAAATTATAGATCAATTATAACTAATTTGAATAAAAAATGAAGTTCATGAATTCACGTGGTGTTTGATTATGTACAATTTAACCCGCAGCCCTGCTCTAAATGAAGCAGCATCCACTCATGGCGGAGTCGAAAATGAAAGGTCAGATACCTACTTCTATACAGATATACACACATATGTCTAAATACATATTAAATGTAGATTTCCTTCAAAACTGTTTCTAAAGCAGTGCCAGCTTTTGTTTGTAACTTTTTTTCTTTTTTGCATCCAGTTCTATAAAAGAGGAACAGGTCAGAAGAAACAGACTTCTTCCCATTTTGATAACTAGTTCCAAAATTCTTGGAAAACTATCAGATCATTTGTGCATGCGACTGAAGTAGAGTGGGCAGTGTTCATTTGCTAGAGCTAATGTAACAACATATGACAAACTGAGTGTCTTAAACAAATTTATTATATAACAGACCTAGGGGTTAGAACTGGAAAATGAACTACTGCACATAGCCTTTTTTGAGGTCAGTAACAATGTATCTGTTCTATGCCTCTCTCTCCTAGCTATTGTCAATTGCTGTCCATCTATGGTATTCCTTGGCACTTAGAGAGTCCTTACCCAGGTCTCTGCTCACATATGTACATGGCATGCTTTCTGTTTGTGCCTGCATTCACATTTTTTCTTTTTATAAGGACACCAGTCTTATTGGATTAGGAGCTCACTCTATGCCAATAGAACCTCGTCTTAACTGCTTAGTTTCCAGTGAGCCTATTAGCACATCAGCTCACATTGTGAGTTACAAGGCTAAGGATATAAATAATCAAATTTGGGGGACAATATTCATCATATAACAAAAAGGAATTGAGAAGGAATCCTGTTTGCAATAAGGAAAAGGTAAAATTGAGCACAGAGAAGAGGAGCCCTAAGCACAGAAAAAGAAAACTAACAGACCCTAGAAATGTCCCCAAAGCCTCAAGACACCCATAACCCATGCCAGACACACTATTGGATGAATGAACCCCTGACTCAGGTCTGCAGCTACCTGACCATATCTCATGGACAAGAACCACAAACATGGGTGAAAGTAAGGAAGTAAGGAGGTGAAGGTGAGACTTGAGAATCAAGAATTTAGGTGAGGTGAGAGGGATGTGTCCCTACAAATTGAAGTTGAGTTGAATGAAGTGGCACCACAAAGGGCTATCCCTCTCTGTGACTAAGTTAATAATAGTTTTAATTATATCTAGAGCATTACTAAGCTCATATCACTAAGAAGTTTATACCTGAAATATGAAGTTGTGTTCCTAATAACATCAACACTGGGTTTAAGTAGTGACTAAAGACCACCTAGTTTATGAGTACCTATAGCTCTCTGATCCAACAAAGTAAGTTTATAATCTACTAGGTCACACATGAATGAATCAACATCATTAATAAATAAAAATAAAATTATTTTGCACTAAAGTAACTTAACGTTCTTATTTAATTTCCACAAACTTTTGGAAAGACCCTCAAACATATGAGTAAAAATCCATTTGTATCTAGAATAACTGTACTGATTTCATCTGAAAAACTTAGCTTAAAATCAGCATCCTTTCTGATTGTGTACTTTTGCTTTATAATCTCCTAGCCCAAACCAGGGTAAACTGCACTCTGTCACTGTGGAAGACCCTAATGAATGGTGAGTTCGAACAAATTTTTTAAAAGAATTATTCTTATTCATGTGAAAGTATTACAGAGAGGTAGGTAGGTAGATAGAGAGAGAGAGAGAGAAACAGAGAGAGACAAAGAGAGAAAGTGAGGCCTTGCAAATGCTGGTCCACTTCCCAAATGGCTGCAATGGCTGGAACTGGGCCAGTATGAACTATAGAGCCAGGAGCTTCCTCTAGGTTTCCCATGTGGGTGCAGGAGTCCTCTGCTGCCCTCTTAGGTGCACCAGCAGAAAGCTGGATCAGAAGTGGAGCAGCTAGGCCGCAACCAGCGCCCATGTGGGAGGCCTGGCACTGCAGACTGGGGTTTACCCACTACACCACAGCGATGTCCCCCAAAGTTCCAATAAATTTTAAAAGATATACATATTCTCAAGTAAATGTTTATGCATAGAATCACACATAGATATTTCTGTCAACACCTGCTGAAACATAGTACAATGAAAGAAGGAATAAGTTTGGGATTAGTACAATTTACTCTTGAAAATATCCTTAGGAATACAGGGTGTCTTGATACTTTCTACATCTTTTCACTGTAGGATCTGTGGAGAATTTTCTATTTTCCCAAGATCAAATTATACATAAGATACACTGGTCATAAAAAGCACACCTCTTCCAATCAGTAGATTTGTCACTATCACTTGCAAAATTGTAAAGATATAAATATAGACACTTAGAAAAGCAAATATACCAGAGAAAGGTGAAGATTGTGATTTGGCAAAACTCTTGAATGGAGCTTGGCAACAGACAGTCTTTGCCACTCCTTTAGTGTGTTCTCACAGTAGCATATGTAGCTACTTTTCCTATATTTTTGCATAGATTTGGATTAAATAAGAGTATGTTATAAGAGGACTTCTTCCTTCTGATATTCACATTGAGTAGCCCCTAGACAAAGCTCTAAGGAAATGTTCAGAATGCCTGTGTGTTAGTCTTGGAGAGTGAACCAGACAAGAGAAATCCTTCTCTGTTTCTCATTCTCTCTTTCTGCCTTCAAAGAAAATGGAGAAAAATAGGGTCTTTGAGGGGTGGGCATTTGACACAGTGGATAATATGTCATTTGAGATCCAACTTCCCATATCACAGTGCCTGCGTTTGAGTGCAGGCCCAACCCCTGGTTCAACTTCCTACTAATGTGCATGCTAAAAGGTAGCAGGTGATAGGTAGTTGGATCCTTGCCAAGCATTTGGAAGACCCAGGTTGAGTTCCTGGTTCCAAGCTTTGGCACAGGCCAGTTCTGGCTGTTGCAGGCACAGGTGAAATAAGCTGATGGGTAGGAGGCTCTTTGTAGAAAACCTGAACATGAATTTTGAGTCTTTTTTTTTTTTCCATAGGCCAAAGATATTCATTACAAATACACAAAATGCAATTTCCATGCAAAGGTGTATTTACATGAAAACAGTTCTCTTCTTTGTTTCTATCTATAGAACTACTTTAAGCATTGTTTATAAAGCTGATCAGGTATAGACAGCTTTCTTCAATTTTTGTTTGTCTCAGAATATCTATCTCTTCATTTATGAAATATAGCTAAGCTGGTTAAAGTATTCTGATAGACTTTTTTTTTTCAGAACTTGACTATATCTTTCTGTTTTCTCCTGGCCTGTATTGTTTCTGTTGAAACCACAGTTACTCTTCTAATGAGGTTTCTAGTAAAGGTCACTTGATAATTTTCTCTTGCAGATTTTAATATTCTTTGTGTTGTACTTCAGAGAGTTTGACAGAATATGTCATGGTGAAGATCTTTTCTAGTCATGTCTATTTGAGGTTCTGTGGGCCTTCTATCCTAGGATGTCCATATCTTTCTCTAGATATGGAAGGAACCTGGGATGTTTTCAGCCATTATTTCAATGAGTAGGTTTTCTAGTCCATTAATCCTCTGTTCTCTCTCAGGGATTCCCATAACTTGGATATTTATTTGTTTGGTAGTTTCCCAATGGTCTCATAGACTGTCTTCATTTTATTTGTCTTTTTACTTTTTTGTTTGTTTGTTTTGATGACTGAGATGATATTCTAAATGACCTGTATTCAAATTCAGATATTCTTTCTTCTGTTTGATCAAGTCTGTTGTTGAGGCTTTCAACTGTATTTTTTTATTTTGTTTTACTTTTATTAGATAAATATAAATTTCCAAAGTATAACTTTTGGATTATAGCGGTTTTTTCCCCCTGTAATCACCCTCCCACCTACAATCATCCCATATCCCACTCCCTCTCCCATCCCATTCTTCATCAAGATTCATTTTCAATTATCTTTATATACAGAAGATCAATTTAGTATGTACTAAGTAAAGATTTCAATATCAACTGTATTTTTCATTTGATCTGGTGAGTTCATCCCCAAGATTTGTTTGGTTCCTCTTTAGAATGTCTATTTCCTTCCTGAATATCTCATTGATTTTGTGCATTGTTTTCTGATTTTGTTTAGCTATTTATCTGTGTCCAGTTGTATCTCTTTGACCATCATATAATCATTCTTTTGAATACTTTTCCAGGCATTTCATCAATCTCTCTTCTTTGGGACCTAATACAAGAATGGTATTTTGTTCCAGACTTACATGTACACACAGACATAAATGTGTCTTTGAGCATTTCAAATAATTAATGTGAAAATATAATTAAAATGTAATGTACACTTTATATGGAATTTTTGAAATAAATTTGTGTACATAGCTATATTTATACACATGTTAATATATATACATGTTGATACTCAAACATCTGTCCAAAGCATGCATGTGCACACACAGACACAATATACACAGAAGCCATGAAAAGAAATAGAGGTCAAGATATATAATATTTACTGGGAGAAGTATCCTTAGCAACTTAGACTCTATTTGACATAATCTAAATCTTTTCACAATAAGATCTGTAAATAACTTCAATTTTATATATATATATATATATATATATATGGGTGGGTGTGTGTGTTTAGATCAAATTAAGAAAGTCATAGCCGGCTCCATGGCTCAACAGGCTAATCCTCCGCCTTGCGGCGCCTAAACACCGGGTTCTAGTCCCGGTCGGGTGCCAGATTCTGTCCCAGTTGCCCCTCTTCCAGGCCAGCTCTCTGCTGTGGCCAGGGAGTGCAGATGGAGGATGGCCCAGGTCCTTGGGCCCTGCACCGCTTGGGAGACCAGGATAAGCACCTGGCTCCTGCCATCAGATCAGCACAGTGCGCTGGCTGCAGCATGCCGGCCGCGGTGGCCATTGGAGGGTGAACCAATGGCAAAAGGAAGACCTTCCTCTCTGTCTCTCTCTCTCACTGTCCACTCTGCCTGTCAAAGAAAAAATTTCTCTCTCTCTCTCTCTCTGCCTCTCTCTCTGTAACTCTGCTTTTGAAATAAATAAATAAATCCTTAAAAACAAGCAAAATGTGTGCAATCAGTTTCCCAAACTTACATAAACATTTGAAAAGTCAGGTAAGTATTAACGATAAGAGAATTTCAATCTCATGTCTGTTACTTCTATTTTGTAATAGTAGGAAAGTTAGTCACCCTCTCTGAGGCTAATTGCTTTCATCTATCAAATGGAGATAATCCTATAGATTTCATAAGAGTATTATGAGACTTAAGGAATTATTATATGTAAAGTATTTGAATAACACATGAAACATAAGTGCTATTATTTTGTATTAATAATTTCAGACGACCGTTCCATTAGAAACCTTTCAGAGATGCTGGCTTAATCATAACTGAATATGACTGAAGAATAATGAGAAGAGTAGATTCTGATGTGTTCATTTGAACAGGTTTTGCCAAAGGAATTTCTTGTAAAATTTAAGAACCATTAATTTCATTTTTGAAATTTGTGAGCACATGTGATGTCTGAAACTTAATCTGAAGACAAATTATCAATGCAGAAAAGGTTGAAAAGCCAGAATATAAAAATGATGCTAATATGGATCTCCAAACACTTCTATTATCACCAGGCAGACCAATAATAATATCTAAAATCTATTTCTAGACACCTTTGAAGTGTCAGATAATTTAATTAATACAAATTAAGTTTGGGATTAAAATGTTCACTCAAGAAGTATTGTTTTCTCAATTATTGCATTGATTTCATAATGCTCAAGGAAAACCAGAACAGAATATTACAAAGCATTACAAAATCTGTATTTGTTTTAGAGATTTCTTTGTTTATTAATTTATTTTTTTGACAGGCAGAGTTAGACAGTGAGAGAGAGAGACGGAGAAAAAGGTCTTCCTTTTTCCGTTGGTTCACCCCCCAAATGGCCGCTACAGCTGGCGCGCTGCAGCAATCCGAAGCCAGGAGCCAGGAGCCAGGTGCTTCCACCTGGTCTCCCATGTGGGTGCAGGACCCAAGTACTTGGGCCATCCTCCTCTGCCTTCCCTGGCCACGGCAGAGAGCTGGACTGGAAGAGGAGCAGCCGGGACGGAACTGGCGCCCCAACCGGGACTAGAACCCAGGGTACCAGTGCCGCAGGTGGAGGATTAGCCTAGTGAGCCATGGCGCCAGCTGATTTCTTTGTTTGTTTGAAAAGGTTACAGAGAGGAGAAATAGAGAGTGCTTCCATCCCCTGGCTATCTCCCCAAGTGGGCCCAAGGACCAGGGTCGGGCAAGGCTGAAGCTAGCAGCCAGGAGCTTCTTCTAGGTTTCCCATGTGGGTAAAGGGATTAAAGGACTTTTATACAGTGAACTCAGAGAAAAATTGAAAAAGTTATCAATTAACACCACTGTATTAAAGTCCCTTTAAATGTAAATAAGCTAATACAACAACTAAAGGATAGGGTCAGATAGAAAAATGATCACAAATAATTTCCAACCAAAAAGTGTTTGCAAGAAACCTACTTTAGTATAAAGACACAAGTGGAACAAAAATGAGAGAATAGAGGAAGCTATTTCGTGCTAACACTAATTTTGAAAAAGCAAGAATGGCCGTATTAATTTCAGAAAAGGCAGAGCTCAAAGTAAGGAAATTGTCATTTGTAACAAGGGCCATTAAGTAATGATAAAGGAATGATTTTTGCAGGAAAACATAACAATCCTTTGACCAGACACCTCAACCTGAAGATATACAGACAGTCCTTAAGCATATCAAAACATGCTCACAGTCATACATTGGTAGAGAATTGCAAATTAACACGATAAGATACTAAAAAATGCCTATTAGAAAGGCTAAAATCCCTGAAATATACCAAAATACTGAAATATATCAATATACTGAAAATACCAAATACTGGCAAGGATGTGGAGCAGTGGGAACCCTCATTCATTGCTGGTGGGAATGCAAAATAATGCAGCCACTTTCTAAAATAGTTTGACAGTTTCTTGCAAAGCCAAACATAGTCTCACTATACGACCCTGCACCTGCACCCTTAAGTATTTACTCAATTGGCTTGAAAGTTATGTCCACATGGAAACTTACATACAGACAGATATTTCTAGCAACTTTATTCGTAATTATTAAGAATTGGAAGCAACCAACATATCCTTTGATAGAGGAGTGTATAAACAAACCAGCATGTACATAAAATGGCATATTTATCAGCACTAAAAATCATTGAACCATGTAGCCATGACAAAACATGTTGAAACCTTGAATGCATATGGTTAAGATAAAGAAGCCAATATGAAAAGGCTACTTACTATATGATTGTAGCTATATGAAATTCTAGAAAGGTATAGAGACAGGAAAAATGATCAGTAGTTGCTAGGCATTGGTGGATGAGTAGAGGAATGAATAGGTAGGAGGCAGGGAAGGTTTAGGGCAGGGAAATTTATGCTGTAATGATGGACAATGACACCATGCATTTAGCAAAACACATAGAACTGTGCAATACAATAAATTGACCCCAACTATGGGTTTTATTTGGTATATTAGCAAGTGTACCACAAGAATATAAGGTGTTAGGAATAGAAGAAACTGTCTGAGACAGAATGAGTATAATCAGTATATAGAAACTTTCAGTACTTTAATTTTTCCACAAATAAATTTTCTCTAAAAAATAAGGTATACTAGAAACAAAGTACAAAGAAAAATAATCATTCTGCTCTCATGCTCTCTCTTCAGTTTATAAAATCTTATAGTTTAGGTAGATGCTTACCTACGTTACTGGTTTCAGGCTAACCAAATGGCCACCAGGGACTAATTTTTGCCATTCAACTGTAATTGTTCCAGCATTTTCCCCACCCCTTTATTTGTAACCTTACATCAACTTTTATCCAGATGGATTTCCCCATCCCTACACTGTCATTTCCCTCTCATTTCCCAAATTTATCTGACATTGACCAGAACGAGACAGAGAACAGAATGTGGGGAAGGATTCTTAACCATCACATTGGTGCTTCCCCTTGCTTCCTTCTATTTCTAGTAAATAATTACATTCACAAGGACACACACACACACACATACACAAGCACATATGGACACACACACCCTCACATACACACACAAGCATATTTTGAGGCAGGCTTACAGGTCTCGCTGTCATGATCCTAAACTGTGGCTTTAGTTCCCATCATGTGTCCCTAGGCTTTCGCATGTATGACTTATTCTTTGTTCCCTGAAACTCCTGTCTGGAAAGAGCATCATTTCTTCCAAATTGTCTGATGGTATTTTTGGTTTTTCGTTTGTTTTCACAGGGATGATAATCCGTTGACAGACATTTTGGTTGTCCCTAGCCAGAATGTCAATAATAGGTGAGTTTGTTTTCTGTTGTCTGCATGGGAAACCATTTTGGAGTCGTTATGACAGCACACAGTTAATTGACAGCCTGTCAGTGTCTGTGTGTAACCTGTTTGTGTTTTCTACCTAGATGTAAAAAAGTGGGCCAGGTCAGAAAATATGTACTCATGATATGTTTGTGTACTTTAGAAACCTGAGCCTATCACAATTCAGAACCCAGGCAGCTATCAGAATACCTGTGTGTGAGATGCACAGTGACACAAGGGAGAAGAGAACCCATTTTGGAAGCAAACACTTGGTAGATGTAGGCAGGGAAAACAGGAGGTTTCAGTGAAAAGAAAGGAGCTAATATTCCCAGGATCAATCCCTCATGCTCCAGGGCACTGCCACCATGTGAGGCTAATCCACTCAGCCCAAACCCACTATCACATTGGGTGGAACTCTTGCTTCTAGCTTGCAGTGATTCAACCCTATCTATGGAGCAGGAAAGGCAACCATGATGGGTTTAATCAAGGAGATGGTGAGAGGGAGGCTGTTAAAGCTGGAAATCAGTTGGGACAAGAGGTATAGGTACCCAGAACTTGAAGAGGTCTAGGAGGTAGTTACAGAGAGTGGCTGTACTATGGGTATCAAAAGAAAGTTAGAAGGAGTAAGTCCTACAGTTCCACTGCACAGTGGGCTGACAATAGCCTATTACATATTTTACAAAGAACTGGAAGAGAGAATCTCAGCATCTCCAAACATAATGAAAGAATAATGAGATGAAAATGCTAATTACCCTGATTTGGTCAGTGTATGCTGTGTACATGTGTTTTAATATCATTAAACCCATAGATAATGAAATTGTTACAGTTAATAACATTTTCAAAAAGTCTTGAGGCATGAATATTTATTTTATAGGCCTAAGAGTTTAATTTCCACTGTATAAAACTTTTTTACTTTGGACAAAAAGGAGTGAGCCTATTAGCACATCAGCTCACATTGTGAGTTACAAGGCTAAGGATATAAATAATCAAATTCATTGTATAACAAAAAGGAATTGAGGAGGAATCCTGTTTGCAATAAGGAAAAGGTAAAATTGAGCACAGAGAAGAGGAGCCCTAAGCACAGAAAAATAACCTAGACCCTAGAAATGTCCCAAAGCCTCAAGATACCCATAACCCATGCCAGACACACTTCCACAAACTTTTAGAAGGACCCTCAAACATATGAGTAAAAATCCATTTGTATCTAGAATAACTGTACTGATTTCATCTGAAATTTTTAAATAACTGTGACTTTTTAGGTTTAACCAATTTAAAATTATAGATCAATTATAACTAATTTGAATAAAAAATGAAGTTCATGAATTCACGTGGTGTTTGATTATGTACAATTTAACCCGCAGCCCTGCTCTAAATGAAGCAGCATCCACTCATGGCGGAGTCGAAAATGAAAGGTCAGATACCTACTTCTATACAGATATACACACATATGTCTAAATACATATTAAATGTAGATTTCCTTCAAAACTGTTTCTAAAGCAGTGCCAGCTTTTGTTTGTAACTTTTTTTCTTTTTTGCATCCAGTTCTATAAAAGAGGAACAGGTCAGAAGAAACAGACTTCTTCCCATTTTGATAACTAGTTCCAAAATTCTTGGAAAACTATCAGATCATTTGTGCATGCGACTGAAGTAGAGTGGGCAGTGTTCATTTGCTAGAGCTAATGTAACAACATATGACAAACTGAGTGTCTTAAACAAATTTATTATATAACAGACCTAGGGGTTAGAACTGGAAAATGAACTACTGCACATAGCCTTTTTTGAGGTCAGTAACAATGTATCTGTTCTATGCCTCTCTCTCCTAGCTATTGTCAATTGCTGTCCATCTATGGTATTCCTTGGCACTTAGAGAGTCCTTACCCAGGTCTCTGCTCACATATGTACATGGCATGCTTTCTGTTTGTGCCTGCATTCACATTTTTTCTTTTTATAAGGACACCAGTCTTATTGGATTAGGAGCTCACTCTATGCCAATAGAACCTCGTCTTAACTGCTTAGTTTCCAGTGAGCCTATTAGCACATCAGCTCACATTGTGAGTTACAAGGCTAAGGATATAAATAATCAAATTTGGGGGACAATATTCATCATATAACAAAAAGGAATTGAGAAGGAATCCTGTTTGCAATAAGGAAAAGGTAAAATTGAGCACAGAGAAGAGGAGCCCTAAGCACAGAAAAAGAAAACTAACAGACCCTAGAAATGTCCCCAAAGCCTCAAGACACCCATAACCCATGCCAGACACACTATTGGATGAATGAACCCCTGACTCAGGTCTGCAGCTACCTGACCATATCTCATGGACAAGAACCACAAACATGGGTGAAAGTAAGGAAGTAAGGAGGTGAAGGTGAGACTTGAGAATCAAGAATTTAGGTGAGGTGAGAGGGATGTGTCCCTACAAATTGAAGTTGAGTTGAATGAAGTGGCACCACAAAGGGCTATCCCTCTCTGTGACTAAGTTAATAATAGTTTTAATTATATCTAGAGCATTACTAAGCTCATATCACTAAGAAGTTTATACCTGAAATATGAAGTTGTGTTCCTAATAACATCAACACTGGGTTTAAGTAGTGACTAAAGACCACCTAGTTTATGAGTACCTATAGCTCTCTGATCCAACAAAGTAAGTTTATAATCTACTAGGTCACACATGAATGAATCAACATCATTAATAAATAAAAATAAAATTATTTTGCACTAAAGTAACTTAACGTTCTTATTTAATTTCCACAAACTTTTGGAAAGACCCTCAAACATATGAGTAAAAATCCATTTGTATCTAGAATAACTGTACTGATTTCATCTGAAAAACTTAGCTTAAAATCAGCATCCTTTCTGATTGTGTACTTTTGCTTTATAATCTCCTAGCCCAAACCAGGGTAAACTGCACTCTGTCACTGTGGAAGACCCTAATGAATGGTGAGTTCGAACAAATTTTTTAAAAGAATTATTCTTATTCATGTGAAAGTATTACAGAGAGGTAGGTAGGTAGATAGAGAGAGAGAGAGAAACAGAGAGAGACAAAGAGAGAAAGCGAGGCCTTGCAAATGCTGGTCCACTTCCCAAATGGCTGCAATGGCTGGAACTGGGCCAGTATGAACTATAGAGCCAGGAGCTTCCTCTAGGTTTCCCATGTGGGTGCAGGAGTCCTCTGCTGCCCTCTTAGGTGCACCAGCAGAAAGCTGGATCAGAAGTGGAGCAGCTAGGCCGCAACCAGCGCCCATGTGGGAGGCCTGGCACTGCAGACTGGGGTTTACCCACTACACCACAGCGATGTCCCCCAAAGTTCCAATAAATTTTAAAAGATATACATATTCTCAAGTAAATGTTTATGCATAGAATCACACATAGATATTTCTGTCAACACCTGCTGAAACATAGTACAATGAAAGAAGGAATAAGTTTGGGATTAGTACAATTTACTCTTGAAAATATCCTTAGGAATACAGGGTGTCTTGATACTTTCTACATCTTTTCACTGTAGGATCTGTGGAGAATTTTCTATTTTCCCGAGATCAAATTATACATAAGATACACTGGTCATAAAAAGCACACCTCTTCCAATCAGTAGATTTGTCACTATCACTTGCAAAATTGTAAAGATATAAATATAGCCACTTAGAAAAGCAAATATACCAGAGAAAGGTGAAGATTGTGATTTGGCAAAATTCTTGAATGGAGCTTGGCAACAGACAGTCTTTGCCACTCCTTTAGTGTGTTCTCACAGTAGCATATGTAGCTACTTTTCCTATATTTTTGCATAGATTTGGATTAAATAAGAGTATGTTATAAGAGGACTTCTTCCTTCTGATATTCACATTGAGTAGCCCCTAGACAAAGCTCTAAGGAAATGTTCAGAATGCCTGTGTGTTAGTCTTGGAGAGTGAACCAGACAAGAGAAATCCTTCTCTGTTTCTCATTCTCTCTTTCTGCCTTCAAAGAAAATGGAGAAAAATAGGGTCTTTGAGGGGTGGGCATTTGACACAGTGGATAATATGTCATTTGAGATCCAACTTCCCATATCACAGTGCCTGCGTTTGAGTGCAGGCCCAACCCCTGGTTCAACTTCCTACTAATGTGCATGCTAAAAGGTAGCAGGTGATAGGTAGTTGGATCCTTGCCAAGCATTTGGAAGACCCAGGTTGAGTTCCTGGTTCCAAGCTTTGGCACAGGCCAGTTCTGGCTGTTGCAGGCACAGGTGAAATAAGCTGATGGGTAGGAGGCTCTTTGTAGAAAACCTGAACATGAATTTTGAGTCTTTTTTTTTTTTCCATAGGCCAAAGATATTCATTACAAATACACAAAATGCAATTTCCATGCAAAGGTGTATTTACATGAAAACAGTTCTCTTCTTTGTTTCTATCTATAGAACTACTTTAAGCATTGTTTATAAAGCTGATCAGGTATAGACAGCTTTCTTCAATTTTTGTTTGTCTCAGAATATCTATCTCTTCATTTATGAAATATAGCTAAGCTGGTTAAAGTATTCTGATAGACTTTTTTTTTCAGAACTTGACTATATCTTTCTGTTTTCTCCTGGCCTGTATTGTTTCTGTTGAAACCACAGTTACTCTTCTAATGAGGTTTCTAGTAAAGGTCACTTGATAATTTTCTCTTGCAGATTTTAATATTCTTTGTGTTGTACTTCAGAGAGTTTGACAGAATATGTCATGGTGAAGATCTTTTCTAGTCATGTCTATTTGAGGTTCTGTGGGCCTTCTATCCTAGGATGTCCATATCTTTCTCTAGATATGGAAGGAACCTGGGATGTTTTCAGCCATTATTTCAATGAGTAGGTTTTCTAGTCCATTAATCCTCTGTTCTCTCTCAGGGATTCCCATAACTTGGATATTTATTTGTTTGGTAGTTTCCCAATGGTCTCATAGACTGTCTTCATTTTATTTGTCTTTTTACTTTTTTGTTTGTTTGTTTTGATGACTGAGATGATATTCTAAATGACCTGTATTCAAATTCAGATATTCTTTCTTCTGTTTGATCAAGTCTGTTGTTGAGGCTTTCAACTGTATTTTTTTATTTTGTTTTACTTTTATTAGATAAATATAAATTTCCAAAGTATAACTTTTGGATTATAGCGGTTTTTTTCCCCCTGTAATCACCCTCCCACCTACAATCATCCCATATCCCACTCCCTCTCCCATCCCATTCTTCATCAAGATTCATTTTCAATTATCTTTATATACAGAAGATCAATTTAGTATGTACTAAGTAAAGATTTCAATATCAACTGTATTTTTCATTTGATCTGGTGAGTTCATCCCCAAGATTTGTTTGGTTCCTCTTTAGAATGTCTATTTCCTTCCTGAATATCTCATTGATTTTGTGCATTGTTTTCTGATTTTGTTTAGCTATTTATCTGTGTCCAGTTGTATCTCTTTGACCATCATATAATCATTCTTTTGAATACTTTTCCAGGCATTTCATCAATCTCTCTTCTTTGGGACCTAATACAAGAATGGTATTTTGTTCCAGACTTACATGTACACACAGACATAAATGTGTCTTTGAGCATTTCAAATAATTAATGTGAAAATATAATTAAAATGTAATGTACACTTTATATGGAATTTTTGAAATAAATTTGTGTACATAGCTATATTTATACACATGTTAATATATATACATGTTGATACTCAAACATCTGTCCAAAGCATGCATGTGCACACACAGACACAATATACACAGAAGCCATGAAAAGAAATAGAGGTCAAGATATATAATATTTACTGGGAGAAGTATCCTTAGCAACTTAGACTCTATTTGACATAATCTAAATCTTTTCACAATAAGATCTGTAAATAACTTCAATTTTATATATATATATATATATATATATATATATATATATATATATGGGTGGGTGTGTGTGTTTAGATCAAATTAAGAAAGTCATAGCCGGCTCCATGGCTCAACAGGCTAATCCTCCGCCTTGCGGCGCCTAAACACCGGGTTCTAGTCCCGGTCGGGTGCCAGATTCTGTCCCAGTTGCCCCTCTTCCAGGCCAGCTCTCTGCTGTGGCCAGGGAGTGCAGATGGAGGATGGCCCAGGTCCTTGGGCCCTGCACCGCTTGGGAGACCAGGATAAGCACCTGGCTCCTGCCATCAGATCAGCACGGTGCGCTGGCTGCAGCATGCCGGCCGCGGTGGCCATTGGAGGGTGAACCAATGGCAAAAGGAAGACCTTCCTCTCTGTCTCTCTCTCTCACTGTCCACTCTGCCTGTCAAAGAAAAAATTTCTCTCTCTCTCTCTCTCTCTGCCTCTCTCTCTGTAACTCTGCTTTTGAAATAAATAAATAAATCCTTAAAAACAAGCAAAATGTGTGCAATCAGTTTCCCAAACTTACATAAACATTTGAAAAGTCAGGTAAGTATTAACGATAAGAGAATTTCAATCTCATGTCTGTTACTTCTATTTTGTAATAGTAGGAAAGTTAGTCACCCTCTCTGAGGCTAATTGCTTTCATCTATCAAATGGAGATAATCCTATAGATTTCATAAGAGTATTATGAGACTTAAGGAATTATTATATGTAAAGTATTTGAATAACACATGAAACATAAGTGCTATTATTTTGTATTAATAATTTCAGACGACCGTTCCATTAGAAACCTTTCAGAGATGCTGGCTTAATCATAACTGAATATGACTGAAGAATAATGAGAAGAGTAGATTCTGATGTGTTCATTTGAACAGGTTTTGCCAAAGGAATTTCTTGTAAAATTTAAGAACCATTAATTTCATTTTTGAAATTTGTGAGCACATGTGATGTCTGAAACTTAATCTGAAGACAAATTATCAATGCAGAAAAGGTTGAAAAGCCAGAATATAAAAATGATGCTAATATGGATCTCCAAACACTTCTATTATCACCAGGCAGACCAATAATAATATCTAAAATCTATTTCTAGACACCTTTGAAGTGTCAGATAATTTAATTAATACAAATTAAGTTTGGGATTAAAATGTTCACTCAAGAAGTATTGTTTTCTCAATTATTGCATTGATTTCATAATGCTCAAGGAAAACCAGAACAGAATATTACAAAGCATTACAAAATCTGTATTTGTTTTAGAGATTTCTTTGTTTATTAATTTATTTTTTTGACAGGCAGAGTTAGACAGTGAGAGAGAGAGACGGAGAAAAAGGTCTTCCTTTTTCCGTTGGTTCACCCCCCAAATGGCCGCTACAGCTGGCGCGCTGCAGCAATCCGAAGCCAGGAGCCAGGAGCCAGGTGCTTCCACCTGGTCTCCCATGTGGGTGCAGGACCCAAGTACTTGGGCCATCCTCCTCTGCCTTCCCTGGCCACGGCAGAGAGCTGGACTGGAAGAGGAGCAGCCGGGACGGAACTGGCGCCCCAACCGGGACTAGAACCCAGGGTACCAGTGCCGCAGGTGGAGGATTAGCCTAGTGAGCCATGGCGCCAGCTGATTTCTTTGTTTGTTTGAAAAGGTTACAGAGAGGAGAAATAGAGAGTGCTTCCATCCCCTGGCTATCTCCCCAAGTGGGCCCAAGGACCAGGGTCGGGCAAGGCTGAAGCTAGCAGCCAGGAGCTTCTTCTAGGTTTCCCATGTGGGTAAAGGGATTAAAGGACTTTTATACAGTGAACTCAGAGAAAAATTGAAAAAGTTATCAATTAACACCACTGTATTAAAGTCCCTTTAAATGTAAATAAGCTAATACAACAACTAAAGGATAGGGTCAGATAGAAAAATGATCACAAATAATTTCCAACCAAAAAGTGTTTGCAAGAAACCTACTTTAGTATAAAGACACAAGTGGAACAAAAATGAGAGAATAGAGGAAGCTATTTCGTGCTAACACTAATTTTGAAAAAGCAAGAATGGCCGTATTAATTTCAGAAAAGGCAGAGCTCAAAGTAAGGAAATTGTCATTTGTAACAAGGGCCATTAAGTAATGATAAAGGAATGATTTTTGCAGGAAAACATAACAATCCTTTGACCAGACACCTCAACCTGAAGATATACAGACAGTCCTGAAGCATATCAAAACATGCTCACAGTCATACATTGGTAGAGAATTGCAAATTAACACGATAAGATACTAAAAAATGCCTATTAGAAAGGCTAAAATCCCTGAAATATACCAAAATACTGAAATATATCAATATACTGAAAATACCAAATACTGGCAAGGATGTGGAGCAGTGGGAACCCTCATTCATTGCTGGTGGGAATGCAAAATAATGCAGCCACTTTCTAAAATAGTTTGACAGTTTCTTGCAAAGCCAAACATAGTCTCACTATACGACCCTGCACCTGCACCCTTAAGTATTTACTCAATTGGCTTGAAAGTTATGTCCACATGGAAACTTACATACAGACAGATATTTCTAGCAACTTTATTCGTAATTATTAAGAATTGGAAGCAACCAACATATCCTTTGATAGAGGAGTGTATAAACAAACCAGCATGTACATAAAATGGCATATTTATCAGCACTAAAAATCATTGAACCATGTAGCCATGACAAAACATGTTGAAACCTTGAATGCATATGGTTAAGATAAAGAAGCCAATATGAAAAGGCTACTTACTATATGATTGTAGCTATATGAAATTCTAGAAAGGTATAGAGACAGGAAAAATGATCAGTAGTTGCTAGGCATTGGTGGATGAGTAGAGGAATGAATAGGTAGGAGGCAGGGAAGGTTTAGGGCAGGGAAATTTATGCTGTAATGATGGACAATGACACCATGCATTTAGCAAAACACATAGAACTGTGCAATACAATAAATTGACCCCAACTATGGGTTTTATTTGGTATATTAGCAAGTGTACCACAAGAATATAAGGTGTTAGGAATAGAAGAAACTGTCTGAGACAGAATGAGTATAATCAGTATATAGAAACTTTCAGTACTTTAATTTTTCCACAAATAAATTTTCTCTAAAAAATAAGGTATACTAGAAACAAAGTACAAAGAAAAATAATCATTCTGCTCTCATGCTCTCTCTTCAGTTTATAAAATCTTATAGTTTAGGTAGATGCTTACCTACGTTACTGGTTTCAGGCTAACCAAATGGCCACCAGGGACTAATTTTTGCCATTCAACTGTAATTGTTCCAGCATTTTCCCCACCCCTTTATTTGTAACCTTACATCAACTTTTATCCAGATGGATTTCCCCATCCCTACACTGTCATTTCCCTCTCATTTCCCAAATTTATCTGACATTGACCAGAACGAGACAGAGAACAGAATGTGGGGAAGGATTCTTAACCATCACATTGGTGCTTCCCCTTGCTTCCTTCTATTTCTAGTAAATAATTACATTCACAAGGACACACACACACACACATACACAAGCACATATGGACACACACACCCTCACATACACACACAAGCATATTTTGAGGCAGGCTTACAGGTCTCGCTGTCATGATCCTAAACTGTGGCTTTAGTTCCCATCATGTGTCCCTAGGCTTTCGCATGTATGACTTATTCTTTGTTCCCTGAAACTCCTGTCTGGAAAGAGCATCATTTCTTCCAAATTGTCTGATGGTATTTTTGGTTTTTCGTTTGTTTTCACAGGGATGATAATCCGTTGACAGACATTTTGGTTGTCCCTAGCCAGAATGTCAATAATAGGTGAGTTTGTTTTCTGTTGTCTGCATGGGAAACCATTTTGGAGTCGTTATGACAGCACACAGTTAATTGACAGCCTGTCAGTGTCTGTGTGTAACCTGTTTGTGTTTTCTACCTAGATGTAAAAAAGTGGGCCAGGTCAGAAAATATGTACTCATGATATGTTTGTGTACTTTAGAAACCTGAGCCTATCACAATTCAGAACCCAGGCAGCTATCAGAATACCTGTGTGTGAGATGCACAGTGACACAAGGGAGAAGAGAACCCATTTTGGAAGCAAACACTTGGTAGATGTAGGCAGGGAAAACAGGAGGTTTCAGTGAAAAGAAAGGAGCTAATATTCCCAGGATCAATCCCTCATGCTCCAGGGCACTGCCACCATGTGAGGCTAATCCACTCAGCCCAAACCCACTATCACATTGGGTGGAACTCTTGCTTCTAGCTTGCAGTGATTCAACCCTATCTATGGAGCAGGAAAGGCAACCATGATGGGTTTAATCAAGGAGATGGTGAGAGGGAGGCTGTTAAAGCTGGAAATCAGTTGGGACAAGAGGTATAGGTACCCAGAACTTGAAGAGGTCTAGGAGGTAGTTACAGAGAGTGGCTGTACTATGGGTATCAAAAGAAAGTTAGAAGGAGTAAGTCCTACAGTTCCACTGCACAGTGGGCTGACAATAGCCTATTACATATTTTACAAAGAACTGGAAGAGAGAATCTCAGCATCTCCAAACATAATGAAAGAATAATGAGATGAAAATGCTAATTACCCTGATTTGGTCAGTGTATGCTGTGTACATGTGTTTTAATATCATTAAACCCATAGATAATGAAATTGTTACAGTTAATAACATTTTCAAAAAGTCTTGAGGCATGAATATTTATTTTATAGGCCTAAGAGTTTAATTTCCACTGTATAAAACTTTTTTACTTTGGACAAAAAGGAGTGAGCCTATTAGCACATCAGCTCACATTGTGAGTTACAAGGCTAAGGATATAAATAATCAAATTCATTGTATAACAAAAAGGAATTGAGGAGGAATCCTGTTTGCAATAAGGAAAAGGTAAAATTGAGCACAGAGAAGAGGAGCCCTAAGCACAGAAAAATAACCTAGACCCTAGAAATGTCCCAAAGCCTCAAGATACCCATAACCCATGCCAGACACACTTCCACAAACTTTTAGAAGGACCCTCAAACATATGAGTAAAAATCCATTTGTATCTAGAATAACTGTACTGATTTCATCTGAAATTTTTAAATAACTGTGACTTTTTAGGTTTAACCAATTTAAAATTATAGATCAATTATAACTAATTTGAATAAAAAATGAAGTTCATGAATTCACGTGGTGTTTGATTATGTACAATTTAACCCGCAGCCCTGCTCTAAATGAAGCAGCATCCACTCATGGCGGAGTCGAAAATGAAAGGTCAGATACCTACTTCTATACAGATATACACACATATGTCTAAATACATATTAAATGTAGATTTCCTTCAAAACTGTTTCTAAAGCAGTGCCAGCTTTTGTTTGTAACTTTTTTTCTTTTTTGCATCCAGTTCTATAAAAGAGGAACAGGTCAGAAGAAACAGACTTCTTCCCATTTTGATAACTAGTTCCAAAATTCTTGGAAAACTATCAGATCATTTGTGCATGCGACTGAAGTAGAGTGGGCAGTGTTCATTTGCTAGAGCTAATGTAACAACATATGACAAACTGAGTGTCTTAAACAAATTTATTATATAACAGACCTAGGGGTTAGAACTGGAAAATGAACTACTGCACATAGCCTTTTTTGAGGTCAGTAACAATGTATCTGTTCTATGCCTCTCTCTCCTAGCTATTGTCAATTGCTGTCCATCTATGGTATTCCTTGGCACTTAGAGAGTCCTTACCCAGGTCTCTGCTCACATATGTACATGGCATGCTTTCTGTTTGTGCCTGCATTCACATTTTTTCTTTTTATAAGGACACCAGTCTTATTGGATTAGGAGCTCACTCTATGCCAATAGAACCTCGTCTTAACTGCTTAGTTTCCAGTGAGCCTATTAGCACATCAGCTCACATTGTGAGTTACAAGGCTAAGGATATAAATAATCAAATTTGGGGGACAATATTCATCATATAACAAAAAGGAATTGAGAAGGAATCCTGTTTGCAATAAGGAAAAGGTAAAATTGAGCACAGAGAAGAGGAGCCCTAAGCACAGAAAAAGAAAACTAACAGACCCTAGAAATGTCCCCAAAGCCTCAAGACACCCATAACCCATGCCAGACACACTATTGGATGAATGAACCCCTGACTCAGGTCTGCAGCTACCTGACCATATCTCATGGACAAGAACCACAAACATGGGTGAAAGTAAGGAAGTAAGGAGGTGAAGGTGAGACTTGAGAATCAAGAATTTAGGTGAGGTGAGAGGGATGTGTCCCTACAAATTGAAGTTGAGTTGAATGAAGTGGCACCACAAAGGGCTATCCCTCTCTGTGACTAAGTTAATAATAGTTTTAATTATATCTAGAGCATTACTAAGCTCATATCACTAAGAAGTTTATACCTGAAATATGAAGTTGTGTTCCTAATAACATCAACACTGGGTTTAAGTAGTGACTAAAGACCACCTAGTTTATGAGTACCTATAGCTCTCTGATCCAACAAAGTAAGTTTATAATCTACTAGGTCACACATGAATGAATCAACATCATTAATAAATAAAAATAAAATTATTTTGCACTAAAGTAACTTAACGTTCTTATTTAATTTCCACAAACTTTTGGAAAGACCCTCAAACATATGAGTAAAAATCCATTTGTATCTAGAATAACTGTACTGATTTCATCTGAAAAACTTAGCTTAAAATCAGCATCCTTTCTGATTGTGTACTTTTGCTTTATAATCTCCTAGCCCAAACCAGGGTAAACTGCACTCTGTCACTGTGGAAGACCCTAATGAATGGTGAGTTCGAACAAATTTTTTAAAAGAATTATTCTTATTCATGTGAAAGTATTACAGAGAGGTAGGTAGGTAGATAGAGAGAGAGAGAGAAACAGAGAGAGACAAAGAGAGAAAGCGAGGCCTTGCAAATGCTGGTCCACTTCCCAAATGGCTGCAATGGCTGGAACTGGGCCAGTATGAACTATAGAGCCAGGAGCTTCCTCTAGGTTTCCCATGTGGGTGCAGGAGTCCTCTGCTGCCCTCTTAGGTGCACCAGCAGAAAGCTGGATCAGAAGTGGAGCAGCTAGGCCGCAACCAGCGCCCATGTGGGAGGCCTGGCACTGCAGACTGGGGTTTACCCACTACACCACAGCGATGTCCCCCAAAGTTCCAATAAATTTTAAAAGATATACATATTCTCAAGTAAATGTTTATGCATAGAATCACACATAGATATTTCTGTCAACACCTGCTGAAACATAGTACAATGAAAGAAGGAATAAGTTTGGGATTAGTACAATTTACTCTTGAAAATATCCTTAGGAATACAGGGTGTCTTGATACTTTCTACATCTTTTCACTGTAGGATCTGTGGAGAATTTTCTATTTTCCCAAGATCAAATTATACATAAGATACACTG
This sequence comes from Lepus europaeus, assembly GCF_033115175.1. Classification (NCBI taxonomy): domain Eukaryota; kingdom Metazoa; phylum Chordata; class Mammalia; order Lagomorpha; family Leporidae; genus Lepus; species Lepus europaeus. The sequence goes on from NW_026909511.1 coordinate 23,672, forward strand.
GTCATAAAAAGCACACCTCTTCCAATCAGTAGATTTGTCACTATCACTTGCAAAATTGTAAAGATATAAATATAGACACTTAGAAAAGCAAATATACCAGAGAAAGGTGAAGATTGTGATTTGGCAAAACTCTTGAATGGAGCTTGGCAACAGACAGTCTTTGCCACTCCTTTAGTGTGTTCTCACAGTAGCATATGTAGCTACTTTTCCTATATTTTTGCATAGATTTGGATTAAATAAGAGTATGTTATAAGAGGACTTCTTCCTTCTGATATTCACATTGAGTAGCCCCTAGACAAAGCTCTAAGGAAATGTTCAGAATGCCTGTGTGTTAGTCTTGGAGAGTGAACCAGACAAGAGAAATCCTTCTCTGTTTCTCATTCTCTCTTTCTGCCTTCAAAGAAAATGGAGAAAAATAGGGTCTTTGAGGGGTGGGCATTTGACACAGTGGATAATATGTCATTTGAGATCCAACTTCCCATATCACAGTGCCTGCGTTTGAGTGCAGGCCCAACCCCTGGTTCAACTTCCTACTAATGTGCATGCTAAAAGGTAGCAGGTGATAGGTAGTTGGATCCTTGCCAAGCATTTGGAAGACCCAGGTTGAGTTCCTGGTTCCAAGCTTTGGCACAGGCCAGTTCTGGCTGTTGCAGGCACAGGTGAAATAAGCTGATGGGTAGGAGGCTCTTTGTAGAAAACCTGAACATGAATTTTGAGTCTTTTTTTTTTTTCCATAGGCCAAAGATATTCATTACAAATACACAAAATGCAATTTCCATGCAAAGGTGTATTTACATGAAAACAGTTCTCTTCTTTGTTTCTATCTATAGAACTACTTTAAGCATTGTTTATAAAGCTGATCAGGTATAGACAGCTTTCTTCAATTTTTGTTTGTCTCAGAATATCTATCTCTTCATTTATGAAATATAGCTAAGCTGGTTAAAGTATTCTGATAGACTTTTTTTTTCAGAACTTGACTATATCTTTCTGTTTTCTCCTGGCCTGTATTGTTTCTGTTGAAACCACAGTTACTCTTCTAATGAGGTTTCTAGTAAAGGTCACTTGATAATTTTCTCTTGCAGATTTTAATATTCTTTGTGTTGTACTTCAGAGAGTTTGACAGAATATGTCATGGTGAAGATCTTTTCTAGTCATGTCTATTTGAGGTTCTGTGGGCCTTCTATCCTAGGATGTCCATATCTTTCTCTAGATATGGAAGGAACCTGAGATGTTTTCAGCCATTATTTCAATGAGTAGGTTTTCTAGTCCATTAATCCTCTGTTCTCTCTCAGGGATTCCCATAACTTGGATATTTATTTGTTTGGTAGTTTCCCAATGGTCTCATAGACTGTCTTCATTTTATTTGTCTTTTTACTTTTTTGTTTGTTTGTTTTGATGACTGAGATGATATTCTAAATGACCTGTATTCAAATTCAGATATTCTTTCTTCTGTTTGATCAAGTCTGTTGTTGAGGCTTTCAACTGTATTTTTTTATTTTGTTTTACTTTTATTAGATAAATATAAATTTCCAAAGTATAACTTTTGGATTATAGCGGTTTTTTCCCCCTGTAATCACCCTCCCACCTACAATCATCCCATATCCCACTCCCTCTCCCATCCCATTCTTCATCAAGATTCATTTTCAATTATCTTTATATACAGAAGATCAATTTAGTATGTACTAAGTAAAGATTTCAATATCAACTGTATTTTTCATTTGATCTGGTGAGTTCATCCCCAAGATTTGTTTGGTTCCTCTTTAGAATGTCTATTTCCTTCCTGAATATCTCATTGATTTTGTGCATTGTTTTCTGATTTTGTTTAGCTATTTATCTGTGTCCAGTTGTATCTCTTTGACCATCATATAATCATTCTTTTGAATACTTTTCCAGGCATTTCATCAATCTCTCTTCTTTGGGACCTAATACAAGAATGGTATTTTGTTCCAGACTTACATGTACACACAGACATAAATGTGTCTTTGAGCATTTCAAATAATTAATGTGAAAATATAATTAAAATGTAATGTACACTTTATATGGAATTTTTGAAATAAATTTGTGTACATAGCTATATTTATACACATGTTAATATATATACATGTTGATACTCAAACATCTGTCCAAAGCATGCATGTGCACACACAGACACAATATACACAGAAGCCATGAAAAGAAATAGAGGTCAAGATATATAATATTTACTGGGAGAAGTATCCTTAGCAACTTAGACTCTATTTGACATAATCTAAATCTTTTCACAATAAGATCTGTAAATAACTTCAATTATATATATATATATATATGGGTGGGTGTGTGTGTTTAGATCAAATTAAGAAAGTCATAGCCGGCTCCATGGCTCAACAGGCTAATCCTCCGCCTTGCGGCGCCTAAACACCGGGTTCTAGTCCCGGTCGGGTGCCAGATTCTGTCCCAGTTGCCCCTCTTCCAGGCCAGCTCTCTGCTGTGGCCAGGGAGTGCAGATGGAGGATGGCCCAGGTCCTTGGGCCCTGCACCGCTTGGGAGACCAGGATAAGCACCTGGCTCCTGCCATCAGATCAGCACGGTGCGCTGGCTGCAGCATGCCGGCCGCGGTGGCCATTGGAGGGTGAACCAATGGCAAAAGGAAGACCTTCCTCTCTGTCTCTCTCTCTCACTGTCCACTCTGCCTGTCAAAGAAAAAATTTCTCTCTCTCTCTCTCTCTCTGCCTCTCTCTCTGTAACTCTGCTTTTGAAATAAATAAATAAATCCTTAAAAACAAGCAAAATGTGTGCAATCAGTTTCCCAAACTTACATAAACATTTGAAAAGTCAGGTAAGTATTAACGATAAGAGAATTTCAATCTCATGTCTGTTACTTCTATTTTGTAATAGTAGGAAAGTTAGTCACCCTCTCTGAGGCTAATTGCTTTCATCTATCAAATGGAGATAATCCTATAGATTTCATAAGAGTATTATGAGACTTAAGGAATTATTATATGTAAAGTATTTGAATAACACATGAAACATAAGTGCTATTATTTTGTATTAATAATTTCAGACGACCGTTCCATTAGAAACCTTTCAGAGATGCTGGCTTAATCATAACTGAATATGACTGAAGAATAATGAGAAGAGTAGATTCTGATGTGTTCATTTGAACAGGTTTTGCCAAAGGAATTTCTTGTAAAATTTAAGAACCATTAATTTCATTTTTGAAATTTGTGAGCACATGTGATGTCTGAAACTTAATCTGAAGACAAATTATCAATGCAGAAAAGGTTGAAAAGCCAGAATATAAAAATGATGCTAATATGGATCTCCAAACACTTCTATTATCACCAGGCAGACCAATAATAATATCTAAAATCTATTTCTAGACACCTTTGAAGTGTCAGATAATTTAATTAATACAAATTAAGTTTGGGATTAAAATGTTCACTCAAGAAGTATTGTTTTCTCAATTATTGCATTGATTTCATAATGCTCAAGGAAAACCAGAACAGAATATTACAAAGCATTACAAAATCTGTATTTGTTTTAGAGATTTCTTTGTTTATTAATTTATTTTTTTGACAGGCAGAGTTAGACAGTGAGAGAGAGAGACGGAGAAAAAGGTCTTCCTTTTTCCGTTGGTTCACCCCCCAAATGGCCGCTACAGCTGGCGCGCTGCAGCAATCCGAAGCCAGGAGCCAGGAGCCAGGTGCTTCCACCTGGTCTCCCATGTGGGTGCAGGACCCAAGTACTTGGGCCATCCTCCTCTGCCTTCCCTGGCCACGGCAGAGAGCTGGACTGGAAGAGGAGCAGCCGGGACGGAACTGGCGCCCCAACCGGGACTAGAACCCAGGGTACCAGTGCCGCAGGTGGAGGATTAGCCTAGTGAGCCATGGCGCCAGCTGATTTCTTTGTTTGTTTGAAAAGGTTACAGAGAGGAGAAATAGAGAGTGCTTCCATCCCCTGGCTATCTCCCCAAGTGGGCCCAAGGACCAGGGTCGGGCAAGGCTGAAGCTAGCAGCCAGGAGCTTCTTCTAGGTTTCCCATGTGGGTAAAGGGATTAAAGGACTTTTATACAGTGAACTCAGAGAAAAATTGAAAAAGTTATCAATTAACACCACTGTATTAAAGTCCCTTTAAATGTAAATAAGCTAATACAACAACTAAAGGATAGGGTCAGATAGAAAAATGATCACAAATAATTTCCAACCAAAAAGTGTTTGCAAGAAACCTACTTTAGTATAAAGACACAAGTGGAACAAAAATGAGAGAATAGAGGAAGCTATTTCGTGCTAACACTAATTTTGAAAAAGCAAGAATGGCCGTATTAATTTCAGAAAAGGCAGAGCTCAAAGTAAGGAAATTGTCATTTGTAACAAGGGCCATTAAGTAATGATAAAGGAATGATTTTTGCAGGAAAACATAACAATCCTTTGACCAGACACCTCAACCTGAAGATATACAGACAGTCCTTAAGCATATCAAAACATGCTCACAGTCATACATTGGTAGAGAATTGCAAATTAACACGATAAGATACTAAAAAATGCCTATTAGAAAGGCTAAAATCCCTGAAATATACCAAAATACTGAAATATATCAATATACTGAAAATACCAAATACTGGCAAGGATGTGGAGCAGTGGGAACCCTCATTCATTGCTGGTGGGAATGCAAAATAATGCAGCCACTTTCTAAAATAGTTTGACAGTTTCTTGCAAAGCCAAACATAGTCTCACTATACGACCCTGCACCTGCACCCTTAAGTATTTACTCAATTGGCTTGAAAGTTATGTCCACATGGAAACTTACATACAGACAGATATTTCTAGCAACTTTATTCGTAATTATTAAGAATTGGAAGCAACCAACATATCCTTTGATAGAGGAGTGTATAAACAAACCAGCATGTACATAAAATGGCATATTTATCAGCACTAAAAATCATTGAACCATGTAGCCATGACAAAACATGTTGAAACCTTGAATGCATATGGTTAAGATAAAGAAGCCAATATGAAAAGGCTACTTACTATATGATTGTAGCTATATGAAATTCTAGAAAGGTATAGAGACAGGAAAAATGATCAGTAGTTGCTAGGCATTGGTGGATGAGTAGAGGAATGAATAGGTAGGAGGCAGGGAAGGTTTAGGGCAGCGAAATTTATGCTGTAATGATGGACAATGACACCATGCATTTAGCAAAACACATAGAACTGTGCAATACAATAAATTGACCCCAACTATGGGTTTTATTTGGTATATTAGCAAGTGTACCACAAGAATATAAGGTGTTAGGAATAGAAGAAACTGTCTGAGACAGAATGAGTATAATCAGTATATAGAAACTTTCAGTACTTTAATTTTTCCACAAATAAATTTTCTCTAAAAAATAAGGTATACTAGAAACAAAGTACAAAGAAAAATAATCATTCTGCTCTCATGCTCTCTCTTCAGTTTATAAAATCTTATAGTTTAGGTAGATGCTTACCTACGTTACTGGTTTCAGGCTAACCAAATGGCCACCAGGGACTAATTTTTGCCATTCAACTGTAATTGTTCCAGCATTTTCCCCACCCCTTTATTTGTAACCTTACATCAACTTTTATCCAGATGGATTTCCCCATCCCTACACTGTCATTTCCCTCTCATTTCCCAAATTTATCTGACATTGACCAGAACGAGACAGAGAACAGAATGTGGGGAAGGATTCTTAACCATCACATTGGTGCTTCCCCTTGCTTCCTTCTATTTCTAGTAAATAATTACATTCACAAGGACACACACACACACACATACACAAGCACATATGGACACACACACCCTCACATACACACACAAGCATATTTTGAGGCAGGCTTACAGGTCTCGCTGTCATGATCCTAAACTGTGGCTTTAGTTCCCATCATGTGTCCCTAGGCTTTCGCATGTATGACTTATTCTTTGTTCCCTGAAACTCCTGTCTGGAAAGAGCATCATTTCTTCCAAATTGTCTGATGGTATTTTTGGTTTTTCGTTTGTTTTCACAGGGATGATAATCCGTTGACAGACATTTTGGTTGTCCCTAGCCAGAATGTCAATAATAGGTGAGTTTGTTTTCTGTTGTCTGCATGGGAAACCATTTTGGAGTCGTTATGACAGCACACAGTTAATTGACAGCCTGTCAGTGTCTGTGTGTAACCTGTTTGTGTTTTCTACCTAGATGTAAAAAAGTGGGCCAGGTCAGAAAATATGTACTCATGATATGTTTGTGTACTTTAGAAACCTGAGCCTATCACAATTCAGAACCCAGGCAGCTATCAGAATACCTGTGTGTGAGATGCACAGTGACACAAGGGAGAAGAGAACCCATTTTGGAAGCAAACACTTGGTAGATGTAGGCAGGGAAAACAGGAGGTTTCAGTGAAAAGAAAGGAGCTAATATTCCCAGGATCAATCCCTCATGCTCCAGGGCACTGCCACCATGTGAGGCTAATCCACTCAGCCCAAACCCACTATCACATTGGGTGGAACTCTTGCTTCTAGCTTGCAGTGATTCAACCCTATCTATGGAGCAGGAAAGGCAACCATGATGGGTTTAATCAAGGAGATGGTGAGAGGGAGGCTGTTAAAGCTGGAAATCAGTTGGGACAAGAGGTATAGGTACCCAGAACTTGAAGAGGTCTAGGAGGTAGTTACAGAGAGTGGCTGTACTATGGGTATCAAAAGAAAGTTAGAAGGAGTAAGTCCTACAGTTCCACTGCACAGTGGGCTGACAATAGCCTATTACATATTTTACAAAGAACTGGAAGAGAGAATCTCAGCATCTCCAAACATAATGAAAGAATAATGAGATGAAAATGCTAATTACCCTGATTTGGTCAGTGTATGCTGTGTACATGTGTTTTAATATCATTAAACCCATAGATAATGAAATTGTTACAGTTAATAACATTTTCAAAAAGTCTTGAGGCATGAATATTTATTTTATAGGCCTAAGAGTTTAATTTCCACTGTATAAAACTTTTTTACTTTGGACAAAAAGGAGTGAGCCTATTAGCACATCAGCTCACATTGTGAGTTACAAGGCTAAGGATATAAATAATCAAATTCATTGTATAACAAAAAGGAATTGAGGAGGAATCCTGTTTGCAATAAGGAAAAGGTAAAATTGAGCACAGAGAAGAGGAGCCCTAAGCACAGAAAAATAACCTAGACCCTAGAAATGTCCCAAAGCCTCAAGATACCCATAACCCATGCCAGACACACTTCCACAAACTTTTAGAAGGACCCTCAAACATATGAGTAAAAATCCATTTGTATCTAGAATAACTGTACTGATTTCATCTGAAATTTTTAAATAACTGTGACTTTTTAGGTTTAACCAATTTAAAATTATAGATCAATTATAACTAATTTGAATAAAAAATGAAGTTCATGAATTCACGTGGTGTTTGATTATGTACAATTTAACCCGCAGCCCTGCTCTAAATGAAGCAGCATCCACTCATGGCGGAGTCGAAAATGAAAGGTCAGATACCTACTTCTATACAGATATACACACATATGTCTAAATACATATTAAATGTAGATTTCCTTCAAAACTGTTTCTAAAGCAGTGCCAGCTTTTGTTTGTAACTTTTTTTCTTTTTTGCATCCAGTTCTATAAAAGAGGAACAGGTCAGAAGAAACAGACTTCTTCCCATTTTGATAACTAGTTCCAAAATTCTTGGAAAACTATCAGATCATTTGTGCATGCGACTGAAGTAGAGTGGGCAGTGTTCATTTGCTAGAGCTAATGTAACAACATATGACAAACTGAGTGTCTTAAACAAATTTATTATATAACAGACCTAGGGGTTAGAACTGGAAAATGAACTACTGCACATAGCCTTTTTTGAGGTCAGTAACAATGTATCTGTTCTATGCCTCTCTCTCCTAGCTATTGTCAATTGCTGTCCATCTATGGTATTCCTTGGCACTTAGAGAGTCCTTACCCAGGTCTCTGCTCACATATGTACATGGCATGCTTTCTGTTTGTGCCTGCATTCACATTTTTTCTTTTTATAAGGACACCAGTCTTATTGGATTAGGAGCTCACTCTATGCCAATAGAACCTCGTCTTAACTGCTTAGTTTCCAGTGAGCCTATTAGCACATCAGCTCACATTGTGAGTTACAAGGCTAAGGATATAAATAATCAAATTTGGGGGACAATATTCATCATATAACAAAAAGGAATTGAGAAGGAATCCTGTTTGCAATAAGGAAAAGGTAAAATTGAGCACAGAGAAGAGGAGCCCTAAGCACAGAAAAAGAAAACTAACAGACCCTAGAAATGTCCCCAAAGCCTCAAGACACCCATAACCCATGCCAGACACACTATTGGATGAATGAACCCCTGACTCAGGTCTGCAGCTACCTGACCATATCTCATGGACAAGAACCACAAACATGGGTGAAAGTAAGGAAGTAAGGAGGTGAAGGTGAGACTTGAGAATCAAGAATTTAGGTGAGGTGAGAGGGATGTGTCCCTACAAATTGAAGTTGAGTTGAATGAAGTGGCACCACAAAGGGCTATCCCTCTCTGTGACTAAGTTAATAATAGTTTTAATTATATCTAGAGCATTACTAAGTTCATATCACTAAGAAGTTTATACCTGAAATATGAAGTTGTGTTCCTAATAACATCAACACTGGGTTTAAGTAGTGACTAAAGACCACCTAGTTTATGAGTACCTATAGCTCTCTGATCCAACAAAGTAAGTTTATAATCTACTAGGTCACACATGAATGAATCAACATCATTAATAAATAAAAATAAAATTATTTTGCACTAAAGTAACTTAACGTTCTTATTTAATTTCCACAAACTTTTGGAAAGACCCTCAAACATATGAGTAAAAATCCATTTGTATCTAGAATAACTGTACTGATTTCATCTGAAAAACTTAGCTTAAAATCAGCATCCTTTCTGATTGTGTACTTTTGCTTTATAATCTCCTAGCCCAAACCAGGGTAAACTGCACTCTGTCACTGTGGAAGACCCTAATGAATGGTGAGTTCGAACAAATTTTTTAAAAGAATTATTCTTATTCATGTGAAAGTATTACAGAGAGGTAGGTAGGTAGATAGAGAGAGAGAGAGAAACAGAGAGAGACAAAGAGAGAAAGCGAGGCCTTGCAAATGCTGGTCCACTTCCCAAATGGCTGCAATGGCTGGAACTGGGCCAGTATGAACTATAGAGCCAGGAGCTTCCTCTAGGTTTCCCATGTGGGTGCAGGAGTCCTCTGCTGCCCTCTTAGGTGCACCAGCAGAAAGCTGGATCAGAAGTGGAGCAGCTAGGCCGCAACCAGCGCCCATGTGGGAGGCCTGGCACTGCAGACTGGGGTTTACCCACTACACCACAGCGATGTCCCCCAAAGTTCCAATAAATTTTAAAAGATATACATATTCTCAAGTAAATGTTTATGCATAGAATCACACATAGATATTTCTGTCAACACCTGCTGAAACATAGTACAATGAAAGAAGGAATAAGTTTGGGATTAGTACAATTTACTCTTGAAAATATCCTTAGGAATACAGGGTGTCTTGATACTTTCTACATCTTTTCACTGTAGGATCTGTGGAGAATTTTCTATTTTCCCGAGATCAAATTATACATAAGATACACTGGTCATAAAAAGCACACCTCTTCCAATCAGTAGATTTGTCACTATCACTTGCAAAATTGTAAAGATATAAATATAGCCACTTAGAAAAGCAAATATACCAGAGAAAGGTGAAGATTGTGATTTGGCAAAATTCTTGAATGGAGCTTGGCAACAGACAGTCTTTGCCACTCCTTTAGTGTGTTCTCACAGTAGCATATGTAGCTACTTTTCCTATATTTTTGCATAGATTTGGATTAAATAAGAGTATGTTATAAGAGGACTTCTTCCTTCTGATAATTCACATTGAGTAGCCCCTAGACAAAGCTCTAAGGAAATGTTCAGAATGCCTGTGTGTTAGTCTTGGAGAGTGAACCAGACAAGAGAAATCCTTCTCTGTTTCTCATTCTCTCTTTCTGCCTTCAAAGAAAATGGAGAAAAATAGGGTCTTTGAGGGGTGGGCATTTGACACAGTGGATAATATGTCATTTGAGATCCAACTTCCCATATCACAGTGCCTGCGTTTGAGTGCAGGCCCAACCCCTGGTTCAACTTCCTACTAATGTGCATGCTAAAAGGTAGCAGGTGATAGGTAGTTGGATCCTTGCCAAGCATTTGGAAGACCCAGGTTGAGTTCCTGGTTCCAAGCTTTGGCACAGGCCAGTTCTGGCTGTTGCAGGCACAGGTGAAATAAGCTGATGGGTAGGAGGCTCTTTGTAGAAAACCTGAACATGAATTTTGAGTCTTTTTTTTTTTTTCCATAGGCCAAAGATATTCATTACAAATACACAAAATGCAATTTCCATGCAAAGGTGTATTTACATGAAAACAGTTCTCTTCTTTGTTTCTATCTATAGAACTACTTTAAGCATTGTTTATAAAGCTGATCAGGTATAGACAGCTTTCTTCAATTTTTGTTTGTCTCAGAATATCTATCTCTTCATTTATGAAATATAGCTAAGCTGGTTAAAGTATTCTGATAGACTTTTTTTTTCAGAACTTGACTATATCTTTCTGTTTTCTCCTGGCCTGTATTGTTTCTGTTGAAACCACAGTTACTCTTCTAATGAGGTTTCTAGTAAAGGTCACTTGATAATTTTCTCTTGCAGATTTTAATATTCTTTGTGTTGTACTTCAGAGAGTTTGACAGAATATGTCATGGTGAAGATCTTTTCTAGTCATGTCTATTTGAGGTTCTGTGGGCCTTCTATCCTAGGATGTCCATATCTTTCTCTAGATATGGAAGGAACCTGGGATGTTTTCAGCCATTATTTCAATGAGTAGGTTTTCTAGTCCATTAATCCTCTGTTCTCTCTCAGGGATTCCCATAACTTGGATATTTATTTGTTTGGTAGTTTCCCAATGGTCTCATAGACTGTCTTCATTTTATTTGTCTTTTTACTTTTTTGTTTGTTTGTTTTGATGACTGAGATGATATTCTAAATGACCTGTATTCAAATTCAGATATTCTTTCTTCTGTTTGATCAAGTCTGTTGTTGAGGCTTTCAACTGTATTTTTTTATTTTGTTTTACTTTTATTAGATAAATATAAATTTCCAAAGTATAACTTTTGGATTATAGCGGTTTTTTCCCCCTGTAATCACCCTCCCACCTACAATCATCCCATATCCCACTCCCTCTCCCATCCCATTCTTCATCAAGATTCATTTTCAATTATCTTTATATACAGAAGATCAATTTAGTATGTACTAAGTAAAGATTTCAATATCAACTGTATTTTTCATTTGATCTGGTGAGTTCATCCCCAAGATTTGTTTGGTTCCTCTTTAGAATGTCTATTTCCTTCCTGAATATCTCATTGATTTTGTGCATTGTTTTCTGATTTTGTTTAGCTATTTATCTGTGTCCAGTTGTATCTCTTTGACCATCATATAATCATTCTTTTGAATACTTTTCCAGGCATTTCATCAATCTCTCTTCTTTGGGACCTAATACAAGAATGGTATTTTGTTCCAGACTTACATGTACACACAGACATAAATGTGTCTTTGAGCATTTCAAATAATTAATGTGAAAATATAATTAAAATGTAATGTACACTTTATATGGAATTTTTGAAATAAATTTGTGTACATAGCTATATTTATACACATGTTAATATATATACATGTTGATACTCAAACATCTGTCCAAAGCATGCATGTGCACACACAGACACAATATACACAGAAGCCATGAAAAGAAATAGAGGTCAAGATATATAATATTTACTGGGAGAAGTATCCTTAGCAACTTAGACTCTATTTGACATAATCTAAATCTTTTCACAATAAGATCTGTAAATAACTTCAATTATATATATATATATATATGGGTGGGTGTGTGTGTTTAGATCAAATTAAGAAAGTCATAGCCGGCTCCATGGCTCAACAGGCTAATCCTCCGCCTTGCGGCGCCTAAACACCGGGTTCTAGTCCCGGTCGGGTGCCAGATTCTGTCCCAGTTGCCCCTCTTCCAGGCCAGCTCTCTGCTGTGGCCAGGGAGTGCAGATGGAGGATGGCCCAGGTCCTTGGGCCCTGCACCGCTTGGGAGACCAGGATAAGCACCTGGCTCCTGCCATCAGATCAGCACGGTGCGCTGGCTGCAGCATGCCGGCCGCGGTGGCCATTGGAGGGTGAACCAATGGCAAAAGGAAGACCTTCCTCTCTGTCTCTCTCTCTCACTGTCCACTCTGCCTGTCAAAGAAAAAATTTCTCTCTCTCTCTCTCTCTCTGCCTCTCTCTCTGTAACTCTGCTTTTGAAATAAATAAATAAATCCTTAAAAACAAGCAAAATGTGTGCAATCAGTTTCCCAAACTTACATAAACATTTGAAAAGTCAGGTAAGTATTAACGATAAGAGAATTTCAATCTCATGTCTGTTACTTCTATTTTGTAATAGTAGGAAAGTTAGTCACCCTCTCTGAGGCTAATTGCTTTCATCTATCAAATGGAGATAATCCTATAGATTTCATAAGAGTATTATGAGACTTAAGGAATTATTATATGTAAAGTATTTGAATAACACATGAAACATAAGTGCTATTATTTTGTATTAATAATTTCAGACGACCGTTCCATTAGAAACCTTTCAGAGATGCTGGCTTAATCATAACTGAATATGACTGAAGAATAATGAGAAGAGTAGATTCTGATGTGTTCATTTGAACAGGTTTTGCCAAAGGAATTTCTTGTAAAATTTAAGAACCATTAATTTCATTTTTGAAATTTGTGAGCACATGTGATGTCTGAAACTTAATCTGAAGACAAATTATCAATGCAGAAAAGGTTGAAAAGCCAGAATATAAAAATGATGCTAATATGGATCTCCAAACACTTCTATTATCACCAGGCAGACCAATAATAATATCTAAAATCTATTTCTAGACACCTTTGAAGTGTCAGATAATTTAATTAATACAAATTAAGTTTGGGATTAAAATGTTCACTCAAGAAGTATTGTTTTCTCAATTATTGCATTGATTTCATAATGCTCAAGGAAAACCAGAACAGAATATTACAAAGCATTACAAAATCTGTATTTGTTTTAGAGATTTCTTTGTTTATTAATTTATTTTTTTGACAGGCAGAGTTAGACAGTGAGAGAGAGAGACGGAGAAAAAGGTCTTCCTTTTTCCGTTGGTTCACCCCCCAAATGGCCGCTACAGCTGGCGCGCTGCAGCAATCCGAAGCCAGGAGCCAGGAGCCAGGTGCTTCCACCTGGTCTCCCATGTGGGTGCAGGACCCAAGTACTTGGGCCATCCTCCTCTGCCTTCCCTGGCCACGGCAGAGAGCTGGACTGGAAGAGGAGCAGCCGGGACGGAACTGGCGCCCCAACCGGGACTAGAACCCAGGGTACCAGTGCCGCAGGTGGAGGATTAGCCTAGTGAGCCATGGCGCCAGCTGATTTCTTTGTTTGTTTGAAAAGGTTACAGAGAGGAGAAATAGAGAGTGCTTCCATCCCCTGGCTATCTCCCCAAGTGGGCCCAAGGACCAGGGTCGGGCAAGGCTGAAGCTAGCAGCCAGGAGCTTCTTCTAGGTTTCCCATGTGGGTAAAGGGATTAAAGGACTTTTATACAGTGAACTCAGAGAAAAATTGAAAAAGTTATCAATTAACACCACTGTATTAAAGTCCCTTTAAATGTAAATAAGCTAATACAACAACTAAAGGATAGGGTCAGATAGAAAAATGATCACAAATAATTTCCAACCAAAAAGTGTTTGCAAGAAACCTACTTTAGTATAAAGACACAAGTGGAACAAAAATGAGAGAATAGAGGAAGCTATTTCGTGCTAACACTAATTTTGAAAAAGCAAGAATGGCCGTATTAATTTCAGAAAAGGCAGAGCTCAAAGTAAGGAAATTGTCATTTGTAACAAGGGCCATTAAGTAATGATAAAGGAATGATTTTTGCAGGAAAACATAACAATCCTTTGACCAGACACCTCAACCTGAAGATATACAGACAGTCCTTAAGCATATCAAAACATGCTCACAGTCATACATTGGTAGAGAATTGCAAATTAACACGATAAGATACTAAAAAATGCCTATTAGAAAGGCTAAAATCCCTGAAATATACCAAAATACTGAAATATATCAATATACTGAAAATACCAAATACTGGCAAGGATGTGGAGCAGTGGGAACCCTCATTCATTGCTGGTGGGAATGCAAAATAATGCAGCCACTTTCTAAAATAGTTTGACAGTTTCTTGCAAAGCCAAACATAGTCTCACTATACGACCCTGCACCTGCACCCTTAAGTATTTACTCAATTGGCTTGAAAGTTATGTCCACATGGAAACTTACATACAGACAGATATTTCTAGCAACTTTATTCGTAATTATTAAGAATTGGAAGCAACCAACATATCCTTTGATAGAGGAGTGTATAAACAAACCAGCATGTACATAAAATGGCATATTTATCAGCACTAAAAATCATTGAACCATGTAGCCATGACAAAACATGTTGAAACCTTGAATGCATATGGTTAAGATAAAGAAGCCAATATGAAAAGGCTACTTACTATATGATTGTAGCTATATGAAATTCTAGAAAGGTATAGAGACAGGAAAAATGATCAGTAGTTGCTAGGCATTGGTGGATGAGTAGAGGAATGAATAGGTAGGAGGCAGGGAAGGTTTAGGGCAGGGAAATTTATGCTGTAATGATGGACAATGACACCATGCATTTAGCAAAACACATAGAACTGTGCAATACAATAAATTGACCCCAACTATGGGTTTTATTTGGTATATTAGCAAGTGTACCACAAGAATATAAGGTGTTAGGAATAGAAGAAACTGTCTGAGACAGAATGAGTATAATCAGTATATAGAAACTTTCAGTACTTTAATTTTTCCACAAATAAATTTTCTCTAAAAAATAAGGTATACTAGAAACAAAGTACAAAGAAAAATAATCATTCTGCTCTCATGCTCTCTCTTCAGTTTATAAAATCTTATAGTTTAGGTAGATGCTTACCTACGTTACTGGTTTCAGGCTAACCAAATGGCCACCAGGGACTAATTTTTGCCATTCAACTGTAATTGTTCCAGCATTTTCCCCACCCCTTTATTTGTAACCTTACATCAACTTTTATCCAGATGGATTTCCCCATCCCTACACTGTCATTTCCCTCTCATTTCCCAAATTTATCTGACATTGACCAGAACGAGACAGAGAACAGAATGTGGGGAAGGATTCTTAACCATCACATTGGTGCTTCCCCTTGCTTCCTTCTATTTCTAGTAAATAATTACATTCACAAGGACACACACACACACACATACACAAGCACATATGGACACACACACCCTCACATACACACACAAGCATATTTTGAGGCAGGCTTACAGGTCTCGCTGTCATGATCCTAAACTGTGGCTTTAGTTCCCATCATGTGTCCCTAGGCTTTCGCATGTATGACTTATTCTTTGTTCCCTGAAACTCCTGTCTGAAAGAGCATCATTTCTTCCAAATTGTCTGATGGTATTTTTGGTTTTTCGTTTGTTTTCACAGGGATGATAATCCGTTGACAGACATTTTGGTTGTCCCTAGCCAGAATGTCAATAATAGGTGAGTTTGTTTTCTGTTGTCT
>NW_026909512.1:0-39304 GCF_033115175.1 Lepus europaeus
GGGTGTGTGCCAGCAGCAGCCCTCCCCACTCACCCACCGTGCGTCGGCCCCGCCCGACAAGCCCCTAGGGCCGGCGGGGCTTCCCGGGGGACCTATTTGCAACGCCGGGAAGTGCGGGGCAGTCCGTGTGTGCTCCCCCCATGGCCGGCCGACGCGGCTAGCCAGCACCTGGGGGCTGTTGGCAGCGCCCCTGGGCAGCCTCCTAGAGCCAGGGGTCTGGCAGGCTCCGGGGGCAAATGGACTACGGAAGCCGAGAGGGGCCCGTCCGCGCCAAAACCCAAAACGCGCTGCGGCCTCCAGGGAGGGACACAGGGGACACAAGTGGCTGTGTGGCTTGCAGTGCCCGACCAGAGGGAGGGAGGTTGGCTGGCTGCTGAGGCGCAGCAGGTGTCAGCCCTTCGGGAAGTGCCCGTGGATGCTTCGGGAATGGGGCCTGCCGACTCAGAACCCCCGTTCCCTGTGGCTGCATCCGGCCAGGGGGCTCCAGGGTCGGGTGCGCCGCGGGCCTGGGGGGCTTCTTGCCTGTGTGCAGGGCTTCTACGCACAAGGTGGCACCTCATCCCGGCCCAAGGGTGGTGGCAGGAACCCAGGTGGCGCTCGGGGACTCAGCAGGGCCTGCCCCCGGGGCCTGCCCGCAACACCTGATTGCCCGCGGGCGTGTCCGTCCACCCTCAAAAAGTTCTGCTGGGACAGCCCTGACCGAGCTCCGAGCTCCTCGCCCTTGGACCGCCCCAGTGGGCTTCAGGAGTGGGTGTGTGCCAGCAGCAGCCCTCCCCACTCACCCACCGTGCGTCGGCCCCGCCCGACAAGCCCCTATGGCCGGCGGGGCTTCCCGGGGGTCCTATTTGTAACGCCGGGAAGCGCGGGGCAGTCCGTGTGTGCGGCCTGGGGACACCCGCAGGTGTGTGTGCTCCCCCCATGGCCGGCCGACGCGGCTAGCCAGCACCTGGGGGCTGTTGGCAGCGCCCCTGGGCAGCCTCCTAGAGCCAGGGATCTGGCAGGCTCCGGGGGCCAATGGACTACGGAAGCCGAGAGGGGCCCGTCCGCGAAAAACCCAAAACGCGCTGCGGCATCCAGGGAGGGACACAGGGGACACAAGTGGCTGTGTGGCTTGCAGTGCCCGACCAGAGGGAGGGAGGTTGGCTGGCTGCTGAGGCGCAGCAGGTGTCAGCCCTTCGGGAAGTGCCCGTGGATGCTTCGGGAATGGGGCCTGCCAACTCAGAACCCCCGTTCCCTGTGGCTGCAGCCGGCCAGGGGGCTCCAGGGTCGGGTGCGCCGTGGGCCTGGGGGGCTTCTTGCCTGTGTGCAGGGCTTCTATGCACAAGGTGGCACCTCATCCCGGCCCAAGGGTGGTGGCAGGAACCCAGGTGGCGCTCGGGGACTCAGCAGGGCCTGCCCCCGGGGCCTGCCCGCAACACCTGATTGCCCGCGGGCGTGTCCGTCCACCCTCAAAAAGTTCTGCTGGGACAGCCCTGACCGAGCTCCGAGCTCCTCGCCCTTGGACCGCCCCAGTGGGCTTCAGGAGTGGGTGTGTGCCAGCAGCAGCCCTCCCCACTCACCCACCGTGCGTCGGCACCGCCCGACAAGCCCCTAGGGCCGGCGGGGCTTCCCGGGGGACCTATTTGCAACGCCGGGAAGCGCGGGGCAGTCCCTGTGTGCGGCCCGGGGACACCCGCAGGTGTGTGTGCTCCCCCCATGGCCGGCCGACGCGGCTAGCAAGCACCTGGAGGCTGTTGGCAGCGCCCCTGGGCAGCCTCCTAGAGCCAGGGATCTGGCAGGGTACGGGGGCAAATGGACTACGGAAGCTGAGAGGGGCCCGTCCGCGCCAAAACCCAAAATGCGCTGCGGCCTCCAGGGAGGGACACAGGGGACACAAGTGGCTGTGTGGCTTGCAGTGCCCGACCAGAGGGAGGGAGGTTGGCTGGCTGCTGAGGCGCAGCAGGTGTCAGCCCTTCGGGAAGTGCCCGTGGATACTTCGGGAATGGGGCCTGCCAACTCAGAACCCCCGTTCCCTGTGGCTGCAGCCGGCCAGGGGGCTCCAGGGTCGGGTGCGCCGCGGGCCTGGGGGGCTTCTTGCCTGTGTGCAGGGCTTCTACGCACAAGGTGGCACCTCATCCCGGCCCAAGGGTGGTGGCAGGAACCCAGGTGGCGCTCGGGGACTCAGCAGGGCCTGCCCACAACACCTGATTGCCCGCGGGCGTGTCCGTCCACCCTCAAAAAGTTCTGCTGGGACTGCCCTGACCGAGCTCCGAGCTCATCGTCCTTGGACCGCCCCAGTGGGCTTCAGGAGTGGGTGTGTGCCAGCAGCAGTCCTCCCCAGTCAACCACCATGCGTCGGCCCCACCCGAGAAGCCCCTAGGGCCGGCGGGGCTTCCCGGGGGGCCTATTTGCAACGCTGGGAAGCCCGGGGCAGTTCGTGTGTGCGGCCCGGGGACACCCGCAGGTGTGTGTGCTCCCCCCATGGCCGGCCGACGCGGCTAGCCAGCACCTGGGGGCTGTTGGCAGCGCCCCTGGGCAGCCTCCTAGAGTCAGGGATCTGGCAGGCTCCGGGGGCAAATGGACTACGGAAGCCGAGAGGGGCCCGTCCGCGCCAAAACCCAAAACGCGCTGCGGCCTCCAGGGAGGGACACAGGGGACACAAGTGGCTGTGTGGCTTGCAGTGCCCGACCAGAGGGAGGGAGGTTGGCTGGCTGCTGAGGCGCAGCAGGTGTCAGCCCTTCGGGAAGTGCCCGTCGATTTCGGGAATGGGGCCTGCCAACTCAGAACCCCCGTTCCCTGTGGCTGCAGCCGGCCAGGGGGCTCCAGGGTCGGGTGCGCCGTGGGCCTGGGGGGCTTCTTGCCTGTGTGCAGGGCTTCTATGCACAAGGTGGCACCTCATCCCGGCCCAAGGGTGGTGGCAGGAACCCAGGTGGCGCTCGGGGACTCAGCAGGGCCCGCCCCTGGGGCCAGGGGTCTGGCAGGCTCCGGGGCAAATGGACTACGGAAGCCGAGAGGGGCCCGTCCGCGCCAAAACCCAAAACGCGCTGCGGCCTCCAGGGACACAGGGGACACAAGTGGCTGTGTGGCTTGCAGTGCCCGACCAGAGGGAGGGAGGTTGGCTGGCTGCTGAGGCGCAGCAGGTGTCAGCCCTTCGGGAAGTGCCCGTGGATGCTTCGGGAATGGGGCCTGCCAACTCAGAACCCCCGTTCCCTGTGGCTGCAGCCGGCCAGGGGGCTCCAGGGTCGGGTGCGCCGTGGGCCTGGGGGGCTTCTTGCCTGTGTGCAGGGCTTCTATGCACAAGGTGGCACCTCATCCCGGCCCAAGGGTGGGTGGCAGGAACCCAGGTGGCGCTCGGGGACTCAGCAGGGGCCTGCCCCCGGGGCCTGCCCGCAACACCTGATTGCCCGCGGGCGTGTTCGTCCACCCTCAAAAAGTTCTGCTGGGACAGCCCTGACCGAGCTCCGAGCTCCTCGCCCTTGGACCGCCCCAGTGGGCTGCAGGAGTGGGTGTGTGCCAGCAGCAGCCCTCCCCACTCACCCACCGTGCGTCGGCCCCGCCCGACAAGCCCCTAGGGCCGGCGGGGCTTCCCGGGGGACCTATTTGCAACGCCGGGAAGCGCGGGGCAGTCCCTGTGTGCGGCCTGGGGACACCCGCAGGTGTGTGTGCTCCCCCCTTGGCCGGCCGAGGCGGCTAGCCAGCACCTGGAGGCTGTTGGTAGCGCCCCTGGGCAGCCTCCTAGAGCCAGGGATCTGGCAGGCTCCGGGGGCAAATGGACTATGGAAGCCGAGAGGGGCCCGTCCACGCCAAAACCCAAAACGCGCTGCGGCCTCCAGGGAGGGACACAGGGGACACAAGTGGCTGTGTGGCTTGCAGTGCCCGACCAGAGGGAGGGAGGTTGGCTGGCTGCTGAGGCGCAGCAGGTGTCAGCCCTTCGGGAAGTGCCCGTGGATGCTTCGGGAATGGGGCCTGCCAACTCAGAACCCCCGTTCATTGTGGCTGCAGCCGGCCAAGGGGCTCCAGGGTCGGGTGCGCCGTGGGCCTGGGGGACTTCTTGCCTGTGTGCAGGGCTTCTACGCACAAGGTGGCACCTCATCCCGGCCCAAGGGTGGTGGCAGGAACCCAGGTGGCGCTCGCGGACTCAGCAGGGCCTGCCCACAACACCTGATTGCCCGCGGGCGTGTCCGTCCACCCTCAAAAAGTTCTGCTGGGACAGCCCTTACCGAGCTCCGAGCTCATCGTCCTTGGTCGCCCCAGTGGGCTTCAGGAGTGGGTGTGTGCCAGCAGCAGCCCTCCCCAGTCAACCACCATGGGTCGGCCCCACCCGACAAGCCCCTAGGGCCCGCGGGGCTTCCCGGGGGGCCTATTTGCAACGCTGGGAAGCCCGGGGCAGTTCGTGTGTGCGGCCCGGGGACACCCGCAGGTGTGTGTGCTCCCCGCATGGCCGGCCGAGGCGGCTAGCCAGCACCTGGGGGCTGTTGGCAGCGCCCCTGGGCAGCCTCCTGGAGCCATTGGTCTGGCAGGCTCCGGGGGCAAATGGACTACGGAAGCCGAGAGGGGCCCGTCCGCGCCAAAACCCAAAACGCGCTGCGGCCTCCAGGGAGGGACACAGGGGACACAAGTGGCTGTGTGGCTTGCAGTGCCCGGCCAGAGGGAGGGAGGTTGGCTGGCTGCTGAGGCGCAGCAGGTGTCAGCCCTTCGGGAAGTGCCCATGGATGCTTCGGGAATGGGGCCTGCCAACTCAGAACCCCCGTTCCCTGTGGCTGCATCCGGCCAGGGGGCTCCAGGGTCGGGTGCGCTGCGGGCCTGGGGGGCTTCATGCCTGTCTGCAGGGCTTCTACGCACAAGGTGGCACCTCATCCCGGCCCAAGGGTGGTGGCAGGAACCCAGGTGGCGCTCGGGGACTCAGCAGGGCCTGCCCCCGGGTCCTGCCCGCAACACCTGATTGCCCGCGGGCGTGTCCGTCCACCCTCAAAAAGTTCTGCTGGGACAGCCCTGACCGAGCTCCGAGCTCATCGTCCTTGGACCGCCCCAGTGGGCTTCAGGAGTGGGTGTGTGCCAGCAGCAGCCCTCCCCAGTCAACCACCATGGATCGGCCCCACCCGAGAAGCCCCTAGGGCCGGCGGGGCTTCCCGGGGGGCCTATTTGCTACGCTGGGAAGCCCGGTGCAGTTCGTGTGTGCGGCCCGGGGACACCCGCAGGTGTGTGTGCTCCCCCCATGGCCGGCCGAGGCGGCTAGCCAGCACCTGGGGGCTGTTGGCAGCGCCCCTGGGCAGCCTCCTAGAGCCATTGGTCTGGCAGGCTCCGGGGGCAAATGGACTACGGAAGCCGAGAGGGGCCCGTCCGCGCCAAAACCCAAAACGCGCTGCGGCCTCCAGGGAGGGACACAGGGGACACAAGTGGCTGTGTGGCTTGCAGTGCCCGGCCAGAGGGAGGGAGGTTGGCTGGCTGCTGAGGCGCAGCAGGTGTCAGCCCTTCGGGAAGTGCCCGTGGATGCTTCGGGAATGGGGCCTGCCAACTCAGAACCCCCGTTCCCTGTGGCTGCATCCGGCCAGGTGGCTCCAGGGTCGGGTGCGCTGCGGGCCTGGGGGGCTTCATGCCTGTCTGCAGGGCTTCTACGCACAAGGTGGCACCTCATCCCGGCCCAAGGGTGGTGGCAGGAACCCAGGTGGCGCTCGGGGACTCAGCAGGGCCTGCCCACAACACCTGATTGCCCGCGGGCGTGTCCGTCCACCCTCAAAAAGTTCTGCTGGGACAGCCCTGACCGAGCTCCGAGCTCATCGTCCTTGGACCGCCCCAGTGGGCTTCAGGAGTGGGTGTGTGCCAGCAGCAGCCCTCCCCACTCACCCACCATGGATCGGCCCCACCCGAGAAGCCCCTAGGGCCGGCGGGGCTTCCCGGGGGACCTATTTGCAACGCCGGGAAGTGCGGGGCAGTCCGTGTGTGCTCCCCCCATGGCCGGCCGACGCGGCTAGCCAGCACCTGGGGGCTGTTGGCAGCGCCCCTGGGCAGCCTCCTAGAGCCAGGGGTCTGGCAGGCTCCGGGGGCAAATGGACTACGGAAGCCGAGAGGGGCCCGTCCGCGCCAAAACCCAAAACGCGCTGCGGCCTCCAGGGAGGGACACAGGGGACACAAGTGGCTGTGTGGCTTGCAGTGCCCGACCAGAGGGAGGGAGGTTGGCTGGCTGCTGAGGCGCAGCAGGTGTCAGCCCTTCGGGAAGTGCCCGTGGATACTTCGGGAATGGGGCCTGCCAACTCAGAACCCCCGTTCCCTGTGGCTGCAGCCGGCCAGGGGGCTCCAGGGTCGGGTGCGCCGTGGGCCTGGGGGGCTTCTTGCCTGTGTGCAGGGCTTCTACGCACAAGGTGGCACCTCATCCCGGCCCAAGGGTGGTGGCAGGAACCCAGGTGGCGCTCGGGGACTCAGCAGGGCCTGCCCACAACACCTGATTGCCCGCGGGCGTGTCCGTCCACCCTCAAAAAGTTCTGCTGGGACTGCCCTGACCGAGCTCCGAGCTCATCGTCCTTGGACCGCCCCAGTGGGCTTCAGGAGTGGGTGTGTGCCAGCAGCAGTCCTCCCCAGTCAACCACCATGCGTCGGCCCCACCCGAGAAGCCCCTAGGGCCGGCGGGGCTTCCCGGGGGGCCTATTTGCAACGCTGGGAAGCCCGGGGCAGTTCGTGTGTGCGGCCCGGGGACACCCGCAGGTGTGTGTGCTCCCCCCATGGCCGGCCGACGCGGCTAGCCAGCACCTGGGAGCTGTTGGCAGCGCCCCTGGGCAGCCTCCTAGAGCCAGGGATCTGGCAGGCTCCGGGGGCAAATGGACTACGGAAGCCGAGAGGGGCCCGTCCGCGCCAAAACCCAAAACGCGCTGCGGCCTCCAGGGAGGGACACAGGGGACACAAGTGGCTGTGTGGCTTGCAGTGCCCGACCAGAGGGAGGGAGGTTGGCTGGCTGCTGAGGCGCAGCAGGTGTCAGCCCTTCGGGAAGTGCCCGTCGATGCTTCGGGAATGGGGCCTGCCAACTCAGAACCCCCGTTCCCTGTGGCTGCATCCGGCCAGGGGGCTCCAGGTTCGGGTGCGCCGCGGGCCTGGGGGGCTTCTTGCCTGTGTGCAGGGCTTCTACGCACAAGGTGGCACCTCATCCCGGCCCAAGGGTGGTGGCAGGAACCCAGGTGGCGCTCGGGGACTCAGCAGGGCCTGCCCACAACACCTGATTGCCCGCGGGCGTGTCCGTCCACCCTCAAAAAGTTCTGCTGGGACAGCCCTGACCGAGCTCCGAGCTCATCGTCCTTGGACCGCCCCAGTGGGCTTCAGGAGTGGGTGTGTGCCAGCAGCAGCCCTCCCCACTCACCCACCGTGCGTCGGCCCCGCCCGACAAGCCCCTAGGGCCGGCGGGGCTTCCCGGGGGACCTATTTGCAACGCCGGGAAGTGCGGGGCAGTCCGTGTGTGCTCCCCCCATGGCCGGCCGACGCGGCTAGCCAGCACCTGGGGGCTGTTGGCAGCGCCCCTGGACAGCCTCCTAGAGCCAGGGGTCTGGCAGGCTCCGGGGGCAAATGGACTACGGAAGCCGAGAGGGGCCCGTCCGCGCCAAAACCCAAAACGCGCTGCGGCCTCCAGGGAGGGACACAGGGGACACAAGTGGCTGTGTGGCTTGCAGTGCCCGACCAGAGGGAGGGAGGTTGGCTGGCTGCTGAGGCGCAGCAGGTGTCAGCCCTTCGGGAAGTGCCCGTGGATGCTTCGGGAATGGGGCCTGCCGACTCAGAACCCCCGTTCCCTGTGGCTGCATCCGGCCAGGGGGCTCCAGGGTCGGGTGCGCCGCGGGCCTGGGGGGCTTCTTGCCTGTGTGCAGGGCTTCTACGCACAAGGTGGCACCTCATCCCGGCCCAAGGGTGGTGGCAGGAACCCAGGTGGCGCTCGGGGACTCAGCAGGGCCTGCCCCCGGGGCCTGCCCGCAACACCTGATTGCCCGCGGGCGTGTCCGTCCACCCTCAAAAAGTTCTGCTGGGACAGCCCTGACCGAGCTCCGAGCTCCTCGCCCTTGGACCGCCCCAGTGGGCTTCAGGAGTGGGTGTGTGCCAGCAGCAGCCCTCCCCACTCACCCACCGTGCGTCGGCACCGCCCGACAAGCCCCTAGGGCCGGCGGGGCTTCCCGGGGGACCTATTTGCAACGCCGGGAAGCGCGGGGCAGTCCCTGTGTGCGGCCCGGGGACACCCGCAGGTGTGTGTGCTCCCCCATGGCCGGCCGAGGCGGCTAGCCAGCACCTGGAGGCTGTTGGCAGCGCCCCTGGGCAGCCTCCTAGAGCCAGGGATCTGGCAGGGTACGGGGGCAAATGGACTACGGAAGCTGAGAGGGGCCCGTCCGCGCCAAAACCCAAAATGCGCTGCGGCCTCCAGGGAGGGACACAGGGGACACAAGTGGCTGTGTGGCTTGCAGTGCCCGACCAGAGGGAGGGAGGTTGGCTGGCTGCTGAGGCGCAGCAGGTGTCAGCCCTTCGGGAAGTGCCCGTGGATACTTCGGGAATGGGGCCTGCCAACTCAGAACCCCCGTTCCCTGTGGCTGCAGCCGGCCAGGGGGCTCCAGGGTCGGGTGCGCCGCGGGCCTGGGGGGCTTCTTGCCTGTGTGCAGGGCTTCTACGCACAAGGTGGCACCTCATCCCGGCCCAAGGGTGGTGGCAGGAACCCAGGTGGCGCTCGGGGACTCAGCAGGGCCTGCCCACAACACCTGATTGCCCGCGGGCGTGTCCGTCCACCCTCAAAAAGTTCTGCTGGGACTGCCCTGACCGAGCTCCGAGCTCATCGTCCTTGGACCGCCCCAGTGGGCTTCAGGAGTGGGTGTGTGCCAGCAGCAGTCCTCCCCAGTCAACCACCATGCGTCGGCCCCACCCGAGAAGCCCCTAGGGCCGGCGGGGCTTCCCGGGGGGCCTATTTGCAACGCTGGGAAGCCCGGGGCAGTCCGTGTGTGCGGCCCGGGGACACCCGCAGGTGTGTGTGCTCCCCCCATGGCCGGCGGAGGCGGCTACCCAGCACCTGGAGGCTGTTGGCAGCGCCCCTGGGCAGCCTCCTAGAGCCAGGGATCTGGCAGGGTACGGGGGCAAATGGACTACGGAAGCTGAGAGGGGCCCGTCCGCGCCAAAACCCAAAACGCGCTGCGGCCTCCAGGGAGGGACACAGGGGACACAAGTGGCTGTGTGGCTTGCAGTGCCCGACCAGAGGGAGGGAGGTTGGCTGGCTGCTGAGGCGCAGCAGGTGTCAGCCCTTCGGGAAGTGCCCGTGGATGCTTCGGGAATGGGGCCTGCCAACTCAGAACCCCCGTTCCCTGTGGCTGCATCCGGCCAGGGGGCTCCAGGTTCGGGTGCGCCGCGGGCCTGGGGGGCTTCTTGCCTGTGTGCAGGGCTTCTACGCACAAGGTGGCACCTCATCCCGGCCCAAGGGTGGTGGCAGGAACCCAGGTGGCGCTCGGGGACTCAGCAGGGCCTGCCCACAACACCTGATTGCCCGCGGGCGTGTCCGTCCACCCTCAAAAAGTTCTGCTGGGACAGCCCTGACCGAGCTCCGAGCTCATCGTCCTTGGACCGCCCCAGTGGGCTTCAGGAGTGGGTGTGTGCCAGCAGCAGCCCTCCCCACTCACCCACCGTGCGTCGGCCCCGCCCGACAAGCCCCTAGGGCCGGCGGGGCTTCCCGGGGGACCTATTTGCAACGCCGGGAAGTGCGGGGCAGTCCGTGTGTGCTCCCCACATGGCCGGCCGACGCGGCTAGCCAGCACCTGGGGGCTGTTGGCAGCGCCCCTGGGCAGCCTCCTAGAGCCAGGGGTCTGGCAGGCTCCGGGGGCAAATGGACTACGGAAGCCGAGAGGGGCCCGTCCGCGCCAAAACCCAAAACGCGCTGCGGCCTCCAGGGAGGGACACAGGGGACACAAGTGGCTGTGTGGCTTGCAGTGCCCGACCAGAGGGAGGGAGGTTGGCTGGCTGCTGAGGTGCAGCAGGTGTCAGCCCTTCGGGAAGTGCCCGTGGATGCTTCGGGAATGGGGCCTGCCGACTCAGAACCCCCGTTCCCTGTGGCTGCATCCGGCCAGGGGGCTCCAGGGTCGGGTGCGCCGCGGGCCTGGGGGGCTTCTTGCCTGTGTGCAGGGCTTCTACGCACAAGGTGGCACCTCATCCCGGCCCAAGGGTGGTGGCAGGAACCCAGGTGGCGCTCGGGGACTCAGCAGGGCCTGCCCCCGGGGCCTGCCCGCAACACCTGATTGCCCGCGGGCGTGTCCGTCCACCCTCAAAAAGTTCTGCTGGGACAGCCCTGACCGAGCTCCGAGCTCCTCGCCCTTGGACCGCCCCAGTGGGCTGCAGGAGTGGGTGTGTGCCAGCAGCAGCCCTCCCCACTCACCCACCGTGCGTCGGCACCGCCCGACAAGCCCCTATGGCCGGCGGGGCTTCCCGGGGGTCCTATTTGTAACGCCGGGAAGCGCGGGGCAGTCCGTGTGTGCGGCCTGGGGACACCCGCAGGTGTGTGTGCTCCCCCCATGGCCGGCCGACGCGGCTAGCCAGCACCTGGGGGCTGTTGGCAGCGCCCCTGGGCAGCCTCCTAGAGCCAGGGATCTGGCAGGCTCCGGGGGCAAATGGACTACGGAAGCCGAGAGGGGCCCGTCCGCGAAAAACCCAAAACGCGCTGCGGCCTCCAGGGAGGGACACAGGGGACACAAGTGGCTGTGTGGCTTGCAGTGCCCGACCAGAGGGAAGGAGGTTGGCTGGCTGCTGAGGCGCAGCAGGTGTCAGCCCTTCGGGAAGTGCCCGTGGATGCTTCGGGAATGGGGCCTGCCAACTCAGAACCCCCGTTCCCTGTGGCTGCAGCCGGCCAGGGGGCTCCAGGGTCGGGTGCGCCGTGGGCCTGGGGGGCTTCTTGCCTGTGTGCAGGGCTTCTATGCACAAGGTGGCACCTCATCCCGGCCCAAGGGTGGTGGCAGGAACCCAGGTGGCGCTCGGGGACTCAGCAGGGCCTGCCCACAACACCTGATTGCCCGCGGGCGTGTCCGTCCACCCTCAAAAAGTTCTGCTGGGACTGCCCTGACCGAGCTCCGAGCTCATCGTCCTTAGACCGCCCCAGTGGGCTTCAGGAGTGGGTGTGTGCCAGCAGCAGTCCTCCCCAGTCAACCACCATGCGTCGGCCCCACCCGAGAAGCCCCTAGGGCCGGCGGGGCTTCCCGGGGGGCCTATTTGCAACGCTGGGAAGCCCGGGGCAGTTCGTGTGTGCGGCCCGGGGACACCCGCAGGTGTGTGTGCTCCCCCCATGGCCGGCCGACGCGGCTAGCCAGCACCTGGGGGCTGTTGGCAGCGCCCCTGGGCAGCCTCCTAGAGCCAGGGATCTGGCAGGCTCCGGGGGCAAATGGACTACGGAAGCCGAGAGGGGCCCGTCCGCGAAAAACCCAAAACGCGCTGCGGCCTCCAGGGAGGGACACAGGGGACACAAGTGGCTGTGTGGCTTGCAGTGCCCGACCAGAGGGAGGGAGGTTGGCTGGCTGCTGAGGCGCAGCAGGTGTCAGCCCTTCGGGAAGTGCCCGTGGATGCTTCGGGAATGGGGCCTGCCAACTCAGAACCCCCGTTCCCTGTGGCTGCAGCCGGCCAGGGGGCTCCAGGGTCGGGTGCGCCGTGGGCCTGGGGGGCTTCTTGCCTGTGTGCAGGGCTTCTATGCACAAGGTGGCACCTCATCCCGGCCCAAGGGTGGTGGCAGGAACCCAGGTGGCGCTCGGGGACTCAGCAGGGCCTGCCCCCGGGGCCTGCCCGCAACACCTGATTGCCCGCGGGCGTGTCCGTCCACCCTCAAAAAGTTCTGCTGGGACAGCCCTGACCGAGCTCCGAGCTCCTCGCCCTTGGACCGCCCCAGTGGGCTGCAGGAGTGGGTGTGTGCCAGCAGCAGCCCTCCCCACTCACCCACCGTGCGTCGGCACCGCCCGACAAGCCCCTAGGGCCGGCGGGGCTTCCCGGGGGACCTATTTGCAACGCCGGGAAGCGCGGGGCAGTCCGTGTGTGCGGCCCGGGGACACCCGCAGGTGTGTGTGCTCCCCCCATGGCCGGCCGAGGCGGCTTGCCAGCACCTGGAGGCTGTTGGCAGCGCCCCTGGGCAGCCTCCTAGAGCCAGGGATCTGGCAGGGTACGGGGGCAAATGGACTACGGAAGCTGAGAGGGGCCCGTCCGCGCCAAAACCCAAAATGCGCTGCGGCCTCCAGGGAGGGACACAGGGGACACAAGTGGCTGTGTGGCTTGCAGTGCCCGACCAGAGGGAGGGAGGTTGGCTGGCTGCTGAGGCGCAGCAGGTGTCAGCCCTTCGGGAAGTGCCCGTGGATGCTTCGGGAATGGGGCCTGCCAACTCAGAACCCCCGTTCCCTGTGGCTGCAGCCGGCCAGGGGGCTCCAGGGTCGGGTGCGCCGCGGGCCTGGGGGGCTTCTTGCCTGTGTGCAGGGCTTCTACGCACAAGGTGGCACCTCATCCCGGCCCAAGGGTGGTGGCAGGAACCCAGGTGGCGCTCGGGGACTCAGCAGGGCCTGCCCACAACACCTGATTGCCCGCGGGCGTGTCCGTCCACCCTCAAAAAGTTCTGCTGGGACAGCCCTGACCGAGCTCCGAGCTCATCGTCCTTGGACCGCCCCAGTGGGCTTCAGGAGTGGGTGTGTGCCAGCAGCAGCCCTCCCCACTCACCCACCGTGCGTCGGCCCCGCCCGACAAGCCCCTAGGGCCGGCGGGGCTTCCCGGGGGACCTATTTGCAACGCCGGGAAGTGCGGGGCAGTCCGTGTGTGCTCCCCCCATGGCCGGCCGACGCGGCTAGCCAGCACCTGGGGGCTGTTGGCAGCGCCCCTGGGCAGCCTCCTAGAGCCAGGGGTCTGGCAGGCTCCGGGGGCAAATGGACTACGGAAGCCGAGAGGGGCCCGTCCGCGCCAAAACCCAAAACGCGCTGCGGCCTCCAGGGAGGGACACAGGGGACACAAGTGGCTGTGTGGCTTGCAGTGCCCGACCAGAGGGAGGGAGGTTGGCTGGCTGCTGAGGCGCAGCAGGTGTCAGCCCTTCGGGAAGTGCCCGTGGATGCTTCGGGAATGGGGCCTGCCGACTCAGAACCCCCGTTCCCTGTGGCTGCAGCCGGCCAGGGGGCTCCAGGGTCGGGTGCGCCGCGGGCCTGGGGGGCTTCTTGCCTGTGTGCAGGGCTTCTACGCACAAGGTGGCACCTCATCCCGGCCCAAGGGTGGTGGCAGGAACCCAGGTGGCGCTCGGGGACTCAGCAGGGCCTGCCCCCGGGGCCTGCCCGCAACACCTGATTGCCCGCGGGCGTGTCCGTCCACCCTCAAAAAGTTCTGCTGGGACAGCCCTGACCGAGCTCCGAGCTCCTCGCCCTTGGACCGCCCCAGTGGGCTTCAGGAGTGGGTGTGTGCCAGCAGCAGCCCTCCCCACTCACCCACCGTGCGTCGGCCCCGCCCGACAAGCCCCTATGGCCGGCGGGGCTTCCCGGGGGTCCTATTTGTAACGCCGGGAAGCGCGGGGCAGTCCGTGTGTGCGGCCTGGGGACACCCGCAGGTGTGTGTGCTCCCCCCATGGCCGGCCGACGCGGCTAGCCAGCACCTGGGGGCTGTTGGCAGCGCCCCTGGGCAGCCTCCTAGAGCCAGGGATCTGGCAGGCTCCGGGGGCAAATGGACTACGGAAGCCGAGAGGGGCCCGTCCGCGCCAAAACCCAAAACGCGCTGCGGCCTCCAGGGAGGGACACAGGGGACACAAGTGGCTGTGTGGCTTGCAGTGCCCGACCAGAGGGAAGGAGGTTGGCTGGCTGCTGAGGCGCAGCAGGTGTCAGCCCTTCGGGAAGTGCCCGTGGATGCTTCGGGAATGGGGCCTGCCAACTCAGAACCCCCGTTCCCTGTGGCTGCAGCCGGCCAGGGGGCTCCAGGGTCGGGTGCGCCGTGGGCCTGGGGGGCTTCTTGCCTGTGTGCAGGGCTTCTATGCACAAGGTGGCACCTCATCCCGGCCCAAGGGTGGTGGCAGGAACCCAGGTGGCGCTCGGGGACTCAGCAGGGCCTGCCCCCGGGGCCTGCCCGCAACACCTGATTGCCCGCGGGCGTGTCCGTCCACCCTCAAAAAGTTCTGCTGGGACAGCCCTGACCGAGCTCCGAGCTCCTCGCCCTTGGACCGCCCCAGTGGGCTTCAGGAGTGGGTGTGTGCCAGCAGCAGCCCTCCCCACTCACCCACCGTGCGTCGGCACCGCCCGACAAGCCCCTAGGGCCGGCGGGGCTTCACAGGGGACCTATTTGCAACGCCGGGAAGCGCGGGGCAGTCCCTGTGTGTGGCCTGGGGACACCCGTAGGTGTGTGTGCTCCCCCCATGGCCGGCCGAGGCGGCTAGCCAGCACCTGGAGGCTGTTGGTAGCGCCCCTGGGCAGCCTCCTAGAGCCAGGGGTCTGGCAGGCTCCGGGGGCAAATGGACTATGGAAGCCGAGAGGGGCCCGTCCGCGCCAAAACCCAAAACGCGCTGCGGCCTCCAGGGAGGGACACAGGGGACACAAGTGGCTGTGTGGCTTGCAGTGCCCGACCAGAGGGAGGGAGGTTGGCTGGCTGCTGAGGCGCAGCAGGTGTCAGCCCTTCGGGAAGTGCCCGTGGATGCTTCGGGAATGGGGCCTGCCAACTCAGAACCCCCGTTCCCTGTGGCTGCATCCGGCCAGGGGGCTCCAGGGTCGGGTGCGCCGCGGGCCTGGGGGGCTTCTTGCCTGTGTGCAGGGCTTCTACGCACAAGGTGGCACCTCATCCCGGCCCAAGGGTGGTGGCAGGAACCCAGGTGGCGCTCGGGGACTCAGCAGGGCCTGCCCACAACACCTGATTGCCCGTGGGCGTGTCCGTCCACCCTCAAAAAGTTCTGCTGGGACTGCCCTGACCGAGCTCCGAGCTCATCGTCCTTGGACCGCCCCAGTGGGCTTCAGGAGTGGGTGTGTGCCAGCAGCAGCCCTCCCCAGTCAACCACCATGCGTCGGCCCCACCCGACAAGCCCCTAGGGCCGGCGGGGCTTCCCCGGGGGCCTATTTGCAATGCTGGGAAGCCCGGGGCAGTTCGTGTGTGCGGCCCGGGGACACCCGCAGGTGTGTGTGCTCCCCCCATGGCCGGCCGACGCAGCTAGCCAGCACCTGGGGGCTGTTGGCAGCGCCCCTGGGCAGCCTCCTAGAGCCAGGGATCTGGCAGGCTCCGGGGGCAAATGGACTACGGAAGCCGATAGGGGCCCGTCCGCGCCAAAACCCAAAACGCGCTGCGGCCTCCAGGGAGGGACACAGGGGACACAAGTGGCTGTGTGGCTTGCAGTGCCCGACCAGAGGGAGGGAGGTTGGCTGGCTGCTGAGGCGCAGCAGGTGTCAGCCCTTCGGGAAGTGCCCGTGGATGCTTCGGTATGGGGCCTGCCAACTCAGAACCCCCGTTCCCTGTGGCTGCAGCCG
Source organism: Lepus europaeus (assembly GCF_033115175.1). Classification (NCBI taxonomy): domain Eukaryota; kingdom Metazoa; phylum Chordata; class Mammalia; order Lagomorpha; family Leporidae; genus Lepus; species Lepus europaeus. The sequence goes on from NW_026909512.1 coordinate 15,417, forward strand.
GCCAGGGGGCTCCAGGGTCGGGTGCGCCGTGGGCCTGGGGGGCTTCTTGCCTGTGTGCAGGGCTTCTATGCACAAGGTGGCACCTCATCCCGGCCCAAGGGTGGTGGCAGGAACCCAGGTGGCGCTCGGGGACTCAGCAGGGCCTGCCCCCGGGGCCTGCCCGCAACACCTGATTGCCCGCGGGCGTGTCCGTCCACCCTCAAAAAGTTCTGCTGGGACAGCCCTGACCGAGCTCCGAGCTCCTCGCCCTTGGACCGCCCCAGTGGGCTGCAGGAGTGGGTGTGTGCCAGCAGCAGCCCTCCCCACTCACCCACCGTGCGTCGGCACCGCCCGACAAGCCCCTAGGGCCGGCGGGGCTTCCCGGGGAACCTATTTGCAACGCCGGGAAGCGCGGGGCAGTCCGTGTGTGCGGCCCGGGGACACCCGCAGGTGTGTGTGCTCCCCCCATGGCCGGCCGAGGCGGCTAGCCAGCACCTGGAGGCTGTTGGCAGCGCCCCTGGGCAGCCTCCTAGAGCCAGGGATCTGGCAGAGTACGGGGGCAAATGGACTACGGAAGCCGAGAGGGGCCCGTCCGCGCCAAAACCCAAAACGCGCTGCGGCCTCCAGGGAGGGACACAGGGGACACAAGTGGCTGTGTGGCTTGCAGTGCCCGACCAGAGGGAGGGAGGTTGGCTGGCTGCTGAGGCGCAGCAGGTGTCAGCCCTTCGGGAAGTGCCCGTCGATGCTTCGGGAATGGGGCCTGCCAACTCAGAACCCCCGTTCCCTGTGGCTGCAGCCGGCCAGGGGGCTCCAGGGTCGGGTGCGCCGCGGGCCTGGGGGGCTTCTTGCCTGTGTGCAGGGCTTCTACGCACAAGGTGGCACCTCATCCCGGCCCAAGGATGGTGGCAGGAACCCAGGTGGCGCTCGGGGACTCAGCAGGGCCTGCCCACAACACCTGATTGCCTGCGGGCGTGTCCGTCCACCCTCAAAAAGTTCTGCTGGGACTGCCCTGACCGAGCTCCGAGCTCATCGTCCTTGGACCGCCCCAGTGGGCTTCAGGAGTGGGTGTGTGCCAGCAGCAGCCCTCCCCAGTCAACCACCATGCGTCGGCCCCACCCGACAAGCCCCTAGGGCCGGCAGGGCTTCACAGGGGACCTATTTGCAACGCCGGGAAGCGCGGGGCAGTCCCTGTGTGTGGCCTGGGGACAACCGTAGGTGTGTGTGCTCCCCCCATGGCCGGCCGAGGCGGCTAGCCAGCACCTGGAGGCTGTTGGTAGCGCCCCTGGGCAGCCTCCTAGAGCCAGGGGTCTGGCAGGCTCCGGGGGCAAATGGACTATGGAAGCCGAGAGGGGCCCGTCCGCGCCAAAACCCAAAACGCGCTGCGGCCTCCAGGGAGGGACACAGGGGACACAAGTGGCTGTGTGGCTTGCAGTGCCCGACCAGAGGGAGGGAGGTTGGCTGGCTGCTGAGGCGCAGCAGGTGTCAGCCCTTCGGGAAGTGCCCGTGGATGCTTCGGGAATGGGGCCTGCCAACTCAGAACCCCCGTTCCCTGTGGCTGCATCCGGCCAGGGGGCTCCAGGGTCGGGTGCGCCGCGGGCCTGGGGGGCTTCTTGCCTGTGTGCAGGGCTTCTACGCACAAGGTGGCACCTCATCCCGGCCCAAGGGTGGTGGCAGGAACCCAGGTGGCGCTCGGGGACTCAGCAGGGCCTGCCCACAACACCTGATTGCCCGCGGGCGTGTCCGTCCACCCTCAAAAAGTTCTGCTGGGACTGCCCTGACCGAGCTCCGAGCTCCTCGCCCTTGGACCGCCCCAGTGGGCTGCAGGAGTGGGTGTGTGCCAGCAGCAGCCCTTCCCACTCACCCACCGTGCGTCGGCCCCGCCCGACAAGCCCCTAGGGCCGGCGGGGCTTCCCAGGGGACCTATTTGCAAAGCCGGGGAGCGCGGGGCAGTCCCTGTGTGTGGCCTGGGGACACCCGCAGGTGTGTGTGCTCCCCCCATGGCCGGCCGACGCGGCTAGCCAGCACCTGGGGGCTGTTGGCAGCGCCCCTGGGCAGCCTCCTAGAGCCAGGGGTCTGGCAGGCTCCGGGGGCAAATGGACTACGGAAGCCGAGAGGGGCCCGTCCGCGCCAAAACCCAAAACGCGCTGCGGCCTCCAGGGAGGGACACAGGGGACACAAGTGGCTGTGTGGCTTGCAGTGCCCGACCAGAGGGAGGGAGGTTGGCTGGCTGCTGAGGCGCAGCAGGTGTCAGCCCTTCGGGAAGTGCCCGTGGATGCTTCGGGAATGGGGCCTGCCGACTCAGAACCCCCGTTCCCTGTGGCTGCATCCGGCCAGGGGGCTCCAGGGTCGGGTGCGCCGCGGGCCTGGGGGGCTTCTTGCCTGTGTGCAGGGCTTCTACGCACAAGGTGGCACCTCATCCCGGCCCAAGGGTGGTGGCAGGAACCCAGGTGGCGCTCGGGGACTCAGCAGGGCCTGCCCCCGGGGCCTGCCCGCAACACCTGATTGCCCGCGGGCGTGTCCGTCCACCCTCAAAAAGTTCTGCTGGGACAGCCCTGACCGAGCTCCGAGCTCCTCGCCCTTGGACCGCCCCAGTGGGCTGCAGGAGTGGGTGTGTGCCAGCAGCAGCCCTCCCCACTCACCCACCGTGCGTCGGCACCGCCCGACAAGCCCCTATGGCCGGCGGGGCTTCCCGGGGGTCCTATTTGTAACGCCGGGAAGCGCGGGGCAGTCCGTGTGTGCGGCCTGGGGACACCCGCAGGTGTGTGTGCTCCCCCCATGGCCGGCCGACGCGGCTAGCCAGCACCTGGGGGCTGTTGGCAGCGCCCCTGGGCAGCCTCCTAGAGCCAGGGATCTGGCAGGCTCCGGGGGCAAATGGACTACGGAAGCCGAGAGGGGCCCGTCCGCGAAAAACCCAAAACGCGCTGCGGCATCCAGGGAGGGACACAGGGGACACAAGTGGCTGTGTGGCTTGCAGTGCCCGACCAGAGGGAAGGAGGTTGGCTGGCTGCTGAGGCGCAGCAGGTGTCAGCCCTTCGGGAAGTGCCCGTGGATGCTTCGGGAATGGGGCCTGCCAACTCAGAACCCCCGTTCCCTGTGGCTGCAGCCGGCCAGGGGGCTCCAGGGTCGGGTGCGCCGTGGGCCTGGGGGGCTTCTTGCCTGTGTGCAGGGCTTCTATGCACAAGGTGGCACCTCATCCCGGCCCAAGGGTGGTGGCAGGAACCCAGGTGGCGCTCGGGGACTCAGCAGGGCCTGCCCCCGGGGCCTGCCCGCAACACCTGATTGCCCGCGGGCGTGTCCGTCCACCCTCAAAAAGTTCTGCTGGGACAGCCCTGACCGAGCTCCGAGCTCCTCGCCCTTGGACCGCCCCAGTGGGCTGCAGGAGTGGGTGTGTGCCAGCAGCAGCCCTCCCCACTCACCCACCGTGCGTCGGCACCGCCCGACAAGCCCCTAGGGCCGGCGGGGCTTCCCGGGGGACCTATTTGCAACGCCGGGAAGCGCGGGGCAGTCCGTGTGTGCGGCCCGGGGACACCCGCAGGTGTGTGTGCTCCCCCCATGGCCGGCCGAGGCGGCTAGCCAGCACCTGGAGGCTGTTGGCAGCGCCCCTGGGCAGCCTCCTAGAGCCAGGGATCTGGCAGGGTACGGGGGCAAATGGACTACGGAAGCTGAGAGGGGCCCGTCCGCGCCAAAACCCAAAATGCGCTGCGGCCTCCAGGGAGGGACACAGGGGACACAAGTGGCTGTGTGGCTTGCAGTGCCCGACCAGAGGGAGGGAGGTTGGCTGGCTGCTGAGGCGCAGCAGGTGTCAGCCCTTCGGGAAGTGCCCGTGGATGCTTCGGGAATGGGGCCTGCCAACTCAGAACCCCCGTTCCCTGTGGCTGCAGCCGGCCAGGGGGCTCCAGGGTCGGGTGCGCCGCGGGCCTGGGGGGCTTCTTGCCTGTGTGCAGGGCTTCTACGCACAAGGTGGCACCTCATCCCGGCCCAAGGGTGGTGGCAGGAACCCAGGTGGCGCTCGGGGACTCAGCAGGGCCTGCCCACAACACCTGATTGCCCGCGGGCGTGTCCGTCCACCCTCAAAAAGTTCTGCTGGGACAGCCCTGACCGAGCTCCGAGCTCATCGTCCTTGGACCGCCCCAGTGGGCTTCAGGAGTGGGTGTGTGCCAGCAGCAGCCCTCCCCACTCACCCACCGTGCGTCGGCCCCGCCCGAGAAGCCCCTAGGGCCGGCGGGGCTTCCCGGGGGACCTATTTGCAACGCCGGGAAGTGCGGGGCAGTCCGTGTGTGCTCCCCCCATGGCCGGCCGACGCGGCTAGCCAGCACCTGGGGGCTGTTGGCAGCGCCCCTGGGCAGCCTCCTAGAGCCAGGGGTCTGGCAGGCTCCGGGGGCAAATGGACTACGGAAGCCGAGAGGGGCCCGTCCGCGCCAAAACCCAAAACGCGCTGCGGCCTCCAGGGACACAGGGGACACAAGTGGCTGTGTGGCTTGCAGTGCCCGACCAGAGGGAGGGAGGTTGGCTGGCTGCTGAGGCGCAGCAGGTGTCAGCCCTTCGGGAAGTGCCCGTGGATGCTTCGGGAATGGGGCCTGCCAACTCAGAACCCCCGTTCCCTGTGGCTGCAGCCGGCCAGGGGGCTCCAGGGTCGGGTGCGCCGTGGGCCTGGGGGGCTTCTTGCCTGTGTGCAGGGCTTCTATGCACAAGGTGGCACCTCATCCCGGCCCAAGGGTGGTGGCAGGAACCCAGGTGGCGCTCGGGGACTCAGCAGGGCCTGCCCCCGGGGCCTGCCCGCAACACCTGATTGCCCGCGGGCGTGTTCGTCCACCCTCAAAAAGTTCTGCTGGGACTGCCCTGACCGAGCTCCGAGCTCATCGTCCTTAGACCGCCCCAGTGGGCTTCAGGAGTGGGTGTGTGCCAGCAGCAGTCCTCCCCAGTCAACCACCATGCGTCGGCCCCACCCGAGAAGCCCCTAGGGCCGGCGGGGCTTCCCGGGGGGCCTATTTGCAACGCTGGGAAGCCCGGGGCAGTTCGTGTGTGCGGCCCGGGGACACCCGCAGGTGTGTGTGCTCCCCCCATGGCCGGCCGACGCGGCTAGCCAGCACCTGGGGGCTGTTGGCAGCGCCCCTGGGCAGCCTCCTAGAGCCAGGGATCTGGCAGGCTCCGGGGGCAAATGGACTACGGAAGCCGAGAGGGGCCCGTCCGCGAAAAACCCAAAACGCGCTGCGGCATCCAGGGAGGGACACAGGGGACACAAGTGGCTGTGTGGCTTGCAGTGCCCGACCAGAGGGAGGGAGGTTGGCTGGCTGCTGAGGCGCAGCAGGTGTCAGCCCTTCGGGAAGTGCCCGTGGATGCTTCGGGAATGGGGCCTGCCAACTCAGAACCCCCGTTCCCTGTGGCTGCAGCCGGCCAGGGGGCTCCAGGGTCGGGTGCGCCGTGGGCCTGGGGGGCTTCTTGCCTGTGTGCAGGGCTTCTATGCACAAGGTGGCACCTCATCCCGGCCCAAGGGTGGTGGCAGGAACCCAGGTGGCGCTCGGGGACTCAGCAGGGCCTGCCCCCGGGGCCTGCCCGCAACACCTGATTGCCCGCGGGCGTGTCCGTCCACCCTCAAAAAGTTCTGCTGGGACAGCCCTGACCGAGCTCCGAGCTCCTCGCCCTTGGACCGCCCCAGTGGGCTGCAGGAGTGGGTGTGTGCCAGCAGCAGCCCTCCCCACTCACCCACCGTGCGTCGGCACCGCCCGACAAGCCCCTAGGGCCGGCGGGGCTTCCCGGGGGACCTATTTGCAACGCCGGGAAGCGCGGGGCAGTCCCTGTGTGCGGCCTGGGGACACGCGCAGGTGTGTGTGCTCCCCCCTTGGCCGGCCGAGGCGGCTAGCCAGCACCTGGAGGCTGTTGGTAGCGCCCCTGGGCAGCCTCCTAGAGCCAGGGGTCTGGCAGGCTCCGGGGGCAAATGGACTATGGAAGCCGAGAGGGGCCCGTCCGCGCCAAAACCCAAAACGCGCTGCGGCCTCCAGGGAGGGACACAGGGGACACAAGTGGCTGTGTGGCTTGCAGTGCCCGACCAGAGGGAGGGAGGTTGGCTGGCTGCTGAGGCGCAGCAGGTGTCAGCCCTTCGGGAAGTGCCCGTGGATGCTTCGGGAATGGGGCCTGCCAACTCAGAACCCCCGTTCATTGTGGCTGCAGCCGGCCAAGGGGCTCCAGGGTCGGGTGCGCTGTGGGCCTGGGGGACTTCTTGCCTGTGTGCAGGGCTTCTACGCACAAGGTGGCACCTCATCCCGGCCCAAGGGTGGTGGCAGGAACCCAGGTGGCGCTCGCGGACTCAGCAGGGCCTGCCCACAACACCTGATTGCCCGCGGGCGTGTCCGTCCACCCTCAAAAAGTTCTGCTGGGACAGCCCTTACCGAGCTCCGAGCTCATCGTCCTTGGTCGCCCCAGTGGGCTTCAGGAGTGGGTGTGTGCCAGCAGCAGCCCTCCCCAGTCAACCACCATGGGTCGGCCCCACCCGACAAGCCCCTAGGGCCGGCGGGGCTTCCCGGGGGGCCTATTTGCAACGCTGGGAAGCCCGGGGCAGTTCGTGTGTGCGGCCCGGGGACACCCGCAGGTGTGTGTGCTCCCCGCATGGCCGGCCGACGCGGCTAGCCAGCACCTGGGGGCTGTTGGCAGTGCCCCTGGGCAGCCTCCTGGAGCCATTGGTCTGGCAGGCTCCGGGGGCAAATGGACTACGGAAGCCGAGAGGGGCCCGTCCGCGCCAAAACCCAAAACGCGCTGCGGCCTCCAGGGAGGGACACAGGGGACACAAGTGGCTGTGTGGCTTGCAGTGCCCGGCCAGAGGGAGGGAGGTTGGCTGGCTGCTGAGGCGCAGCAGGTGTCAGCCCTTCGGGAAGTGCCCATGGATGCTTCGGGAATGGGGCCTGCCAACTCAGAACCCCCGTTCCCTGTGGCTGCATCCGGCCAGGGGGCTCCAGGTTCGGGTGCGCTGCGGGCCTGGGGGGCTTCATGCCTGTCTGCAGGGCTTCTACGCACAAGGTGGCACCTCATCCCGGCCCAAGGGTGGTGGCAGGAACCCAGGTGGCGCTCGGGGACTCAGCAGGGCCTGCCCCCGGGTCCTGCCCACAACACCTGATTGCCCGCGGGCGTGTCCGTCCACCCTCAAAAAGTTCTGCTGGGACAGCCCTGACCGAGCTCCGAGCTCATCGTCCTTGGACCGCCCCAGTGGGCTTCAGGAGTGGGTGTGTGCCAGCAGCAGCCCTCCCCAGTCAACCACCATGGATCGGCCCCACCCGACAAGCCCCTAGGGCCGGCGGGGCTTCCCGGGGGGCCTATTTGCTACGCTGGGAAGCCCGGTGCAGTTCGTGTGTGCGGCCTGGGGACACCCGCAAGTGTGTGTGCTCCCCCCATGGCCGGCCGAGGCGGCTAGCCAGCACCTGGGGGCTGTTGGCAGCGCCCCTGGGCAGCCTCCTAGAGCCATTGGTCTGGCAGGCTCCGGGGGCAAATGGACTACGGAAGCCGAGAGGGGCCCGTCCGCGCCAAAACCCAAAACGCGCTGCGGCCTCCAGGGAGGGACACAGGGGACACAAGTGGCTGTGTGGCTTGCAGTGCCCGGCCAGAGGGAGGGAGGTTGGCTGGCTGCTGAGGCGCAGCAGGTGTCAGCCCTTCGGGAAGTGCCCGTGGATGCTTCGGGAATGGGGCCTGCCAACTCAGAACCCCCGTTCCCTGTGGCTGCATCCGGCCAGGGGGCTCCAGGGTCGGGTGCGCTGCGGGCCTGGGGGGCTTCATGCCTGTCTGCAGGGCTTCTACGCACAAGGTGGCACCTCATCCCGGCCCAAGGGTGGTGGCAGGAACCCAGGTGGCGCTCGGGGACTCAGCAGGGCCTGCCCACAACACCTGATTGCCCGCGGGCGTGTCCGTCCACCCTCAAAAAGTTCTGCTGGGAAAGCCCTGACCGAGCTCCGAGCTCATCGTCCTTGGACCGCCCCAGTGGGCTTCAGGAGTGGGTGTGTGCCAGCAGCAGCCCTCCCCACTCACCCACCGTGCGTCGGCCCCGCCTGACAAGCCCCTAGGGCCGGCGGGGCTTCCCGGGGGACCTATTTGCAACGCCGGGAAGTGCGGGGCAGTCCGTGTGTGCTCCCCCCATGGCCGGCCGACGCGGCTAGCCAGCACCTGGGGGCTGTTGGCAGCGCCCCTGGGCAGCCTCCTAGAGCCAGGGGTCTGGCAGGCTCCGGGGGCAAATGGACTACGGAAGCCGAGAGGGGCCCGTCCGCGCCAAAACCCAAAACGCGCTGCGGCCTCCAGGGAGGGACACAGGGGACACAAGTGGCTGTGTGGCTTGCAGTGCCCGACCAGAGGGAGGGAGGTTGGCTGGCTGCTGAGGCGCAGCAGGTGTCAGCCCTTCGGGAAGTGCCCGTGGATGCTTCGGGAATGGGGCCTGCCGACTCAGAACCCCCGTTCCCTGTGGCTGCATCCGGCCAGGGGGCTCCAGGGTCGGGTGCGCCGCGGGCCTGGGGGGCTTCTTGCCTGTGTGCAGGGCTTCTACGCACAAGGTGGCACCTCATCCCGGCCCAAGGGTGGTGGCAGGAACCCAGGTGGCGCTCGGGGACTCAGCAGGGCCTGCCCCCGGGGCCTGCCCGCAACACCTGATTGCCCGCGGGCGTGTCCGTCCACCCTCAAAAAGTTCTGCTGGGACAGCCCTGACCGAGCTCCGAGCTCCTCGCCCTTGGACCGCCCCAGTGGGCTTCAGGAGTGGGTGTGTGCCAGCAGCAGCCCTCCCCACTCACCCACCGTGCGTCAGCCCCGCCCGACAAGCCCCTAGGGCCGGCGGGGCTTCACAGGGGACCTATTTGCAACGCCGGGAAGCGCGGGGCAGTCCCTGTGTGCGGCCTGGGGACACCCGCAGGTGTGTGTGCTCCCCCCATGGCCGGCCGAGGCGGCTAGCCAGCACCTGGAGGCTGTTGGTAGCGCCCCTGGGCAGCCTCCTAGAGCCAGGGGTCTGGCAGGCTCCGGGGGCAAATGGACTATGGAAGCCGAGAGGGGCCCGTCCGCGCCAAAACCCAAAACGCGCTGCGGCCTCCAGGGAGGGACACAGGGGACACAAGTGGCTGTGTGGCTTGCAGTGCCCGACCAGAGGGAGGGAGGTTGGCTGGCTGCTGAGGCGCAGCAGGTGTCAGCCCTTCGGGAAGTGCCCGTGGATGCTTCGGGAATGGGGCCTGCCAACTCAGAACCCCCGTTCCCTGTGGCTGCAGCCGGCCAAGGGGCTCCAGGGTCGGGTGCGCCGTGGGCCTGGGGGACTTCTTGCCTGTGTGCAGGGCTTCTACGCACAAGGTGGCACCTCATCCCGGCCCAAGGGTGGTGGCAGGAACCCAGGTGGCGCTCGGGGACTCAGCAGGGCCTGCCCACAACACCTGATTGCCCGCGGGCGTGTCCGTCCACCCTCAAAAAGTTCTGCTGGGACAGCCCTTACCGAGCTCCGAGCTCATCGTCCTTGGTCGCCCCAGTGGGCTTCAGGAGTGGGTGTGTGCCAGCAGCAGCCCTCCCCAGTCAACCACCATGGGTCGGCCACACCCGACAAGCCCCTAGGGCCGGCGGGGCTTCCCGGGGGGCCTATTTGCAACGCTGGGAAGCCCGGGGCAGTTCGTGTGTGCGGCCCGGGGACACCCGCAGGTGTGTGTGCTCCCCGCATGGCCGGCCGAGGCGGCTAGCCAGCACCTGGGGGCTGTTGGCAGCGCCCCTGGGCAGCCTCCTGGAGCCATTGGTCTGGCAGGCTCCGGGGGCAAATGGACTACGGAAGCCGAGAGGGGCCCGTCCGCGCCAAAACCCAAAACGCGCTGCGGCCTCCAGGGAGGGACACAGGGGACACAAGTGGCTGTGTGGCTTGCAGTGCCCGGCCAGAGGGAGGGAGGTTGGCTGGCTGCTGAGGCGCAGCAGGTGTCAGCCCTTCGGGAAGTGCCCGTGGATGCTTCGGGAATGGGGCCTGCCAACTCAGAACCCCCGTTCCCTGTGGCTGCATCCGGCCAGGGGGCTCCAGGGTCGGGTGCGCCGCGGGCCTGGGGGGCTTCATGCCTGTCTGCAGGGCTTCTACGCACAAGGTGGCACCTCATCCCGGCCCAAGGGTGGTGGCAGGAACCCAGGTGGCGCTCGGGGACTCAGCAGGGCCTGCCCACAACACCTGATTGCCCGCGGGCGTGTCCGTCCACCCTCAAAAAGTTCTGCTGGGACAGCCCTGACCGAGCTCCGAGCTCATCGTCCTTGGACCGCCCCAGTGGGCTTCAGGAGTGGGTGTGTGCCAGCAGCAGCCCTCCCCACTCACCCACCGTGCGTCGGCCCCGCCCGACAAGCCCCTAGGGCCGGCAGGGCTTCCCGGGGGACCTATTTGCAACGCCGGGAAGTGCGGGGCAGTCCGTGTGTGCTCCCCCCATGGCCGGCCGACGCGGCTAGCCAGCACCTGGGGGCTGTTGGCAGCGCCCCTGGGCAGCCTCCTAGAGCCAGGGGTCTGGCAGGCTCCGGGGGCAAATGGACTACGGAAGCCGAGAGGGGCCCGTCCGCGCCAAAACCCAAAATGCGCTGCTGCCTCCAGGGAGGGACACAGGGGACACAAGTGGCTGTGTGGCTTGCAGTGCCCGACCAGAGGGAGGGAGGTTGGCTGGCTGCTGAGGCGCAGCAGGTGTCAGCCCTTCGGGAAGTGCCCGTGGATGCTTCGGTATGGGGCCTGCCAACTCAGAACCCCCGTTCCCTGTGGCTGCAGCCGGCCAGGGGGCTCCAGGGTCGGGTGCGCCGTGGGCCTGGGGGGCTTCTTGCCTGTGTGCAGGGCTTCTATGCACAAGGTGGCACCTCATCCCGGCCCAAGGGTGGTGGCAGGAACCCAGGTGGCGCTCGGGGACTCAGCAGGGCCTGCCCCCGGGGCCTGCCCGCAACACCTGATTGCCCGCGGGCGTGTCCGTCCACCCTCAAAAAGTTCTGCTGGGACAGCCCTGACCGAGCTCCGAGCTCCTCGCCCTTGGACCGCCCCAGTGGGCTGCAGGAGTGGGTGTGTGCCAGCAGCAGCCCTCCCCACTCACCCACCGTGCGTCGGCACCGCCCGACAAGCCCCTAGGGCCGGCGGGGCTTCCCGGGGAACCTATTTGCAACGCCGGGAAGCGCGGGGCAGTCCGTGTGTGCGGCCCGGGGACACCCGCAGGTGTGTGTGCTCCCCCCATGGCCGGCCGAGGCGGCTAGCCAGCACCTGGAGGCTGTTGGCAGCGCCCCTGAGCAGCCTCCTAGAGCCAGGGATCTGGCAGAGTACGGGGGCAAATGGACTACGGAAGCCGAGAGGGGCCCGTCCGCGCCAAAACCCAAAACGCGCTGCGGCCTCCAGGGAGGGACACAGGGGACACAAGTGGCTGTGTGGCTTGCAGTGCCCGACCAGAGGGAGGGAGGTTGGCTGGCTGCTGAGGCGCAGCAGGTGTCAGCCCTTCGGGAAGTGCCCGTCGATGCTTCGGGAATGGGGCCTGCCAACTCAGAACCCCCGTTCCCTGTGGCTGCAGCCGGCCAGGGGGCTCCAGGGTCGGGTGCGCCGCGGGCCTGGGGGGCTTCTTGCCTGTGTGCAGGGCTTCTACGCACAAGGTGGCACCTCATCCCGGCCCAAGGGTGGTGGCAGGAACCCAGGTGGCGCTCGGGGACTCAGCAGGGCCTGCCCACAACACCTGATTGCCTGCGGGCGTGTCCGTCCACCCTCAAAAAGTTCTGCTGGGACTGCCCTGACCGAGCTCCGAGCTCATCGTCCTTGGACCGCCCCAGTGGGCTTCAGGAGTGGGTGTGTGCCAGCAGCAGCCCTTCCCACTCACCCACCGTGCGTCGGCCCCGCCCGACAAGCCCCTAGGGCCGGCGGGGCTTCCCAGGGGCCTATTTGCAAAGCCGGGGAGCGCGGGGCAGTCCCTGTGTGTGGCCTGGGGACACCCGCAGGTGTGTGTGCTCCCCCCATGGCCGGCCGACGCGGCTAGCCAGCACCTGGGGGCTGTTGGCAGCGCCCCTGGGCAGCCTCCTAGAGCCAGGGGTCTGGCAGGCTCCGGGGGCAAATGGACTACGGAAGCCGAGAGGGGCCCGTCCGCGCCAAAACCCAAAACGCGCTGCGGCCTCCAGGGAGGGACACAGGGGACACAAGTGGCTGTGTGGCTTGCAGTGCCCGACCAGAGGGAGGGAGGTTGGCTGGCTGCTGAGGCGCAGCAGGTGTCAGCCCTTCGGGAAGTGCCCGTGGATGCTTCGGGAATGGGGCCTGCCGACTCAGAACCCCCGTTCCCTGTGGCTGCATCCGGCCAGGGGGCTCCAGGGTCGGGTGCGCCGCGGGCCTGGGGGGCTTCTTGCCTGTGTGCAGGGCTTCTACGCACAAGGTGGCACCTCATCCCGGCCCAAGGGTGGTGGCAGGAACCCAGGTGGCGCTCGGGGACTCAGCAGGGCCTGCCCCCGGGGCCTGCCCGCAACACCTGATTGCCCGCGGGCGTGTCCGTCCACCCTCAAAAAGTTCTGCTGGGACAGCCCTGACCGAGCTCCGAGCTCCTCGCCCTTGGACCGCCCCAGTGGGCTGCAGGAGTGGGTGTGTGCCAGCAGCAGCCCTCCCCACTCACCCACCGTGCGTCGGCACCGCCCGACAAGCCCCTATGGCCGGCGGGGCTTCCCGGGGGTCCTATTTGTAACGCCGGGAAGCGCGGGGCAGTCCGTGTGTGCGGCCTGGGGACACCCGCAGGTGTGTGTGCTCCCCCCATGGCCGGCCGACGCGGCTAGCCAGCACCTGGGGGCTGTTGGCAGCGCCCCTGGGCAGCCTCCTAGAGCCAGGGATCTGGCAGGCTCCGGGGGCAAATGGACTACGGAAGCCGAGAGGGGCCCGTCCGCGAAAAACCCAAAACGCGCTGCGGCATCCAGGGAGGGACACAGGGGACACAAGTGGCTGTGTGGCTTGCAGTGCCCGACCAGAGGGAGGGAGGTTGGCTGGCTGCTGAGGCGCAGCAGGTGTCAGCCCTTCGGGAAGTGCCCGTCGATGCTTCGGGAATGGGGCCTGCCAACTCAGAACCCCCGTTCCCTGTGGCTGCAGCCGGCCAGGGGGCTCCAGGGTCGGGTGCGCCGCGGGCCTGGGGGGCTTCTTGCCTGTGTGCAGGGCTTCTACGCACAAGGTGGCACCTCATCCCGGCCCAAGGGTGGTGGCAGGAACCCAGGTGGCGCTCGGGGACTCAGCAGGGCCTGCCCACAACACCTGATTGCCTGCGGGCGTGTCCGTCCACCCTCAAAAAGTTCTGCTGGGACTGCCCTGACCGAGCTCCGAGCTCATCGTCCTTGGACCGCCCCAGTGGGCTTCAGGAGTGGGTGTGTGCCAGCAGCAGCCCTTCCCACTCACCCACCGTGCGTCGGCCCCGCCCGACAAGCCCCTAGGGCCGGCGGGGCTTCCCAGGGGACCTATTTGCAAAGCCGGGGAGCGCGGGGCAGTCCCTGTGTGTGGCCTGGGGACACCCGCAGGTGTGTGTGCTCCCCCCATGGCCGGCCGACGCGGCTAGCCAGCACCTGGGGGCTGTTGGCAGCGCCCCTGGGCAGCCTCCTAGAGCCAGGGGTCTGGCAGGCTCCGGGGGCAAATGGACTACGGAAGCCGAGAGGGGCCCGTCCGCGCCAAAACCCAAAACGCGCTGCGGCCTCCAGGGAGGGACACAGGGGACACAAGTGGCTGTGTGGCTTGCAGTGCCCGACCAGAGGGAGGGAGGTTGGCTGGCTGCTGAGGCGCAGCAGGTGTCAGCCCTTCGGGAAGTGCCCGTGGATGCTTCGGGAATGGGGCCTGCCGACTCAGAACCCCCGTTCCCTGTGGCTGCATCCGGCCAGGGGGCTCCAGGGTCGGGTGCGCCGCGGGCCTGGGGGGCTTCTTGCCTGTGTGCAGGGCTTCTACGCACAAGGTGGCACCTCATCCCGGCCCAAGGGTGGTGGCAGGAACCCAGGTGGCGCTCGGGGACTCAGCAGGGCCTGCCCCCGGGGCCTGCCCGCAACACCTGATTGCCCGCGGGCGTGTCCGTCCACCCTCAAAAAGTTCTGCTGGGACAGCCCTGACCGAGCTCCGAGCTCCTCGCCCTTGGACCGCCCCAGTGGGCTGCAGGAGTGGGTGTGTGCCAGCAGCAGCCCTCCCCACTCACCCACCGTGCGTCGGCACCGCCCGACAAGCCCCTATGGCCGGCGGGGCTTCCCGGGGGTCCTATTTGTAACGCCGGGAAGCGCGGGGCAGTCCGTGTGTGCGGCCTGGGGACACCCGCAGGTGTGTGTGCTCCCCCCATGGCCGGCCGACGCGGCTAGCCAGCACCTGGGGGCTGTTGGCAGCGCCCCTGGGCAGCCTCCTAGAGCCAGGGATCTGGCAGGCTCCGGGGGCAAATGGACTACGGAAGCCGAGAGGGGCCCGTCCGCGAAAAACCCAAAACGCGCTGCGGCATCCAGGGAGGGACACAGGGGACACAAGTGGCTGTGTGGCTTGCAGTGCCCGACCAGAGGGAAGGAGGTTGGCTGGCTGCTGAGGCGCAGCAGGTGTCAGCCCTTCGGGAAGTGCCCGTGGATGCTTCGGGAATGGGGCCTGCCAACTCAGAACCCCCGTTCCCTGTGGCTGCAGCCGGCCAGGGGGCTCCAGGGTCGGGTGCGCCGTGGGCCTGGGGGGCTTCTTGCCTGTGTGCAGGGCTTCTATGCACAAGGTGGCACCTCATCCCGGCCCAAGGGTGGTGGCAGGAACCCAGGTGGCGCTCGGGGACTCAGCAGGGCCTGCCCACAACACCTGATTGCCCGCGGGCGTGTCCGTCCACCCTCAAAAAGTTCTGCTGGGACTGCCCTGACCGAGCTCCGAGCTCATCGTCCTTAGACCGCCCCAGTGGGCTTCAGGAGTGGGTGTGTGCCAGCAGCAGTCCTCCCCAGTCAACCACCATGCGTCGGCCCCACCCGAGAAGCCCCTAGGGCCGGCGGGGCTTCCCGGGGGGCCTATTTGCAACGCTGGGAAGCCCGGGGCAGTTCGTGTGTGCGGCCCGGGGACACCCGCAGGTGTGTGTGCTCCCCCCATGGCCGGCCGACGCGGCTAGCCAGCACCTGGGGGCTGTTGGCAGCGCCCCTGGGCAGCCTCCTAGAGCCAGGGATCTGGCAGGCTCCGGGGGCAAATGGACTACGGAAGCCGAGAGGGGCCCGTCCGCGAAAAACCCAAAACGCGCTGCGGCCTCCAGGGAGGGACACAGGGGACACAAGTGGCTGTGTGGCTTGCAGTGCCCGACCAGAGGGAGGGAGGTTGGCTGGCTGCTGAGGCGCAGCAGGTGTCAGCCCTTCGGGAAGTGCCCGTGGATGCTTCGGGAATGGGGCCTGCCAACTCAGAACCCCCGTTCCCTGTGGCTGCAGCCGGCCAGGGGGCTCCAGGGTCGGGTGCGCCGTGGGCCTGGGGGGCTTCTTGCCTGTGTGCAGGGCTTCTATGCACAAGGTGGCACCTCATCCCGGCCCAAGGGTGGTGGCAGGAACCCAGGTGGCGCTCGGGGACTCAGCAGGGCCTGCCCCCGGGGCCTGCCCGCAACACCTGATTGCCCGCGGGCGTGTCCGTCCACCCTCAAAAAGTTCTGCTGGGACAGCCCTGACCGAGCTCCGAGCTCCTCGCCCTTGGACCGCCCCAGTGGGCTGCAGGAGTGGGTGTGTGCCAGCAGCAGCCCTCCCCACTCACCCACCGTGCGTCGGCACCGCCCGACAAGCCCCTAGGGCCGGCGGGGCTTCCCGGGGGACCTATTTGCAACGCCGGGAAGCGCGGGGCAGTCCGTGTGTGCGGCCCGGGGACACCCGCAGGTGTGTGTGCTCCCCCCATGGCCGGCCGAGGCGGCTTGCCAGCACCTGGAGGCTGTTGGCAGCGCCCCTGGGCAGCCTCCTAGAGCCAGGGATCTGGCAGGGTACGGGGGCAAATGGACTACGGAAGCTGAGAGGGGCCCGTCCGCGCCAAAACCCAAAATGCGCTGCGGCCTCCAGGGAGGGACACAGGGGACACAAGTGGCTGTGTGGCTTGCAGTGCCCGACCAGAGGGAGGGAGGTTGGCTGGCTGCTGAGGCGCAGCAGGTGTCAGCCCTTCGGGAAGTGCCCGTGGATGCTTCGGGAATGGGGCCTGCCAACTCAGAACCCCCGTTCCCTGTGGCTGCAGCCGGCCAGGGGGCTCCAGGGTCGGGTGCGCCGCGGGCCTGGGGGGCTTCTTGCCTGTGTGCAGGGCTTCTACGCACAAGGTGGCACCTCATCCCGGCCCAAGGGTGGTGGCAGGAACCCAGGTGGCGCTCGGGGACTCAGCAGGGCCTGCCCACAACACCTGATTGCCCGCGGGCGTGTCCGTCCACCCTCAAAAAGTTCTGCTGGGACAGCCCTGACCGAGCTCCGAGCTCATCGTCCTTGGACCGCCCCAGTGGGCTTCAGGAGTGGGTGTGTGCCAGCAGCAGCCCTCCCCACTCACCCACCGTGCGTCGGCCCCGCCCGACAAGCCCCTAGGGCCGGCGGGGCTTCCCGGGGGACCTATTTGCAACGCCGGGAAGTGCGGGGCAGTCCGTGTGTGCTCCCCCCATGGCCGGCCGACGCGGCTAGCCAGCACCTGGGGGCTGTTGGCAGCGCCCCTGGGCAGCCTCCTAGAGCCAGGGGTCTGGCAGGCTCCGGGGGCAAATGGACTACGGAAGCCGAGAGGGGCCCGTCCGCGCCAAAACCCAAAACGCGCTGCGGCCTCCAGGGAGGGACACAGGGGACACAAGTGGCTGTGTGGCTTGCAGTGCCCGACCAGAGGGAGGGAGGTTGGCTGGCTGCTGAGGCGCAGCAGGTGTCAGCCCTTCGGGAAGTGCCCGTGGATGCTTCGGGAATGGGGCCTGCCGACTCAGAACCCCCGTTCCCTGTGGCTGCAGCCGGCCAGGGGGCTCCAGGGTCGGGTGCGCCGCGGGCCTGGGGGGCTTCTTGCCTGTGTGCAGGGCTTCTACGCACAAGGTGGCACCTCATCCCGGCCCAAGGGTGGTGGCAGGAACCCAGGTGGCGCTCGGGGACTCAGCAGGGCCTGCCCCCGGGGCCTGCCCGCAACACCTGATTGCCCGCGGGCGTGTCCGTCCACCCTCAAAAAGTTCTGCTGGGACAGCCCTGACCGAGCTCCGAGCTCCTCGCCCTTGGACCGCCCCAGTGGGCTTCAGGAGTGGGTGTGTGCCAGCAGCAGCCCTCCCCACTCACCCACCGTGCGTCGGCCCCGCCCGACAAGCCCCTAGGGCCGGCGGGGCTTCCCGGGGGTCCTATTTGTAACGCCGGGAAGCGCGGGGCAGTCCGTGTGTGCGGCCTGGGGACACCCGCAGGTGTGTGTGCTCCCCCCATGGCCGGCCGACGCGGCTAGCCAGCACCTGGGGGCTGTTGGCAGCGCCCCTGGGCAGCCTCCTAGAGCCAGGGATCTGGCAGGCTCCGGGGGCAAATGGACTACGGAAGCCGAGAGGGGCCCGTCCGCGAAAAACCCAAAACGCGCTGCGGCCTCCAGGGAGGGACACAGGGGACACAAGTGGCTGTGTGGCTTGCAGTGCCCGACCAGAGGGAGGGAGGTTGGCTGGCTGCTGAGGCGCAGCAGGTGTCAGCCCTTCGGGAAGTGCCCGTGGATGCTTCGGGAATGGGGCCTGCCAACTCAGAACCCCCGTTCCCTGTGGCTGCAGCCGGCCAGGGGGCTCCAGGGTCGGGTGCGCCGTGGGCCTGGGGGGCTTCTTGCCTGTGTGCAGGGCTTCTATGCACAAGGTGGCACCTCATCCCGGCCCAAGGGTGGTGGCAGGAACCCAGGTGGCGCTCGGGGACTCAGCAGGGCCTGCCCCCGGGGCCTGCCCGCAACACCTGATTGCCCGCGGGCGTGTCCGTCCACCCTCAAAAAGTTCTGCTGGGACAGCCCTGACCGAGCTCCGAGCTCCTCGCCCTTGGACCGCCCCAGTGGGCTGCAGGAGTGGGTGTGTGCCAGCAGCAGCCCTCCCCACTCACCCACCGTGCGTCGGCACCGCCCGACAAGCCCCTAGGGCCGGCGGGGCTTCCCGGGGGACCTATTTGCAACGCCGGGAAGCGCGGGGCAGTCCGTGTGTGCGGCCCGGGGACACCCGCAGGTGTGTGTGCTCCCCCCATGGCCGGCCGAGGCGGCTTGCCAGCACCTGGAGGCTGTTGGCAGCGCCCCTGGGCAGCCTCCTAGAGCCAGGGATCTGGCAGGGTACGGGGGCAAATGGACTACGGAAGCTGAGAGGGGCCCGTCCGCGCCAAAACCCAAAATGCGCTGCGGCCTCCAGGGAGGGACACAGGGGACACAAGTGGCTGTGTGGCTTGCAGTGCCCGACCAGAGGGAGGGAGGTTGGCTGGCTGCTGAGGCGCAGCAGGTGTCAGCCCTTCGGGAAGTGCCCGTGGATGCTTCGGGAATGGGGCCTGCCAACTCAGAACCCCCGTTCCCTGTGGCTGCAGCCGGCCAGGGGGCTCCAGGGTCGGGTGCGCCGCGGGCCTGGGGGGCTTCTTGCCTGTGTGCAGGGCTTCTACGCACAAGGTGGCACCTCATCCCGGCCCAAGGGTGGTGGCAGGAACCCAGGTGGCGCTCGGGGACTCAGCAGGGCCTGCCCACAACACCTGATTGCCCGCGGGCGTGTCCGTCCACCCTCAAAAAGTTCTGCTGGGACAGCCCTGACCGAGCTCCGAGCTCATCGTCCTTGGACCGCCCCAGTGGGCTTCAGGAGTGGGTGTGTGCCAGCAGCAGCCCTCCCCACTCACCCACCGTGCGTCGGCCCCGCCCGACAAGCCCCTAGGGCCGGCGGGGCTTCCCGGGGGACCTATTTGCAACGCCGGGAAGTGCGGGGCAGTCCGTGTGTGCTCCCCCCATGGCCGGCCGACGCGGCTAGCCAGCACCTGGGGGCTGTTGGCAGCGCCCCTGGGCAGCCTCCTAGAGCCAGGGGTCTGGCAGGCTCCGGGGGCAAATGGACTACGGAAGCCGAGAGGGGCCCGTCCGCGCCAAAACCCAAAACGCGCTGCGGCCTCCAGGGAGGGACACAGGGGACACAAGTGGCTGTGTGGCTTGCAGTGCCCGACCAGAGGGAGGGAGGTTGGCTGGCTGCTGAGGCGCAGCAGGTGTCAGCCCTTCGGGAAGTGCCCGTGGATGCTTCGGGAATGGGGCCTGCCGACTCAGAACCCCCGTTCCCTGTGGCTGCAGCCGGCCAGGGGGCTCCAGGGTCGGGTGCGCCGCGGGCCTGGGGGGCTTCTTGCCTGTGTGCAGGGCTTCTACGCACAAGGTGGCACCTCATCCCGGCCCAAGGGTGGTGGCAGGAACCCAGGTGGCGCTCGGGGACTCAGCAGGGCCTGCCCCCGGGGCCTGCCCGCAACACCTGATTGCCCCGCGGGCGTGTCCGTCCACCCTCAAAAAGTTCTGCTGGGACAGCCCTGACCGAGCTCCGAGCTCCTCGCCCTTGGACCGCCCCAGTGGGCTTCAGGAGTGGGTGTGTGCCAGCAGCAGCCCTCCCCACTCACCCACCGTGCGTCGGCCCCGCCCGACAAGCCCCTATGGCCGGCGGGGCTTCCCGGGGGTCCTATTTGTAACGCCGGGAAGCGCGGGGCAGTCCGTGTGTGCGGCCTGGGGACACCCGCAGGTGTGTGTGCTCCCCCCATGGCCGGCCGACGCGGCTAGCCAGCACCTGGGGGCTGTTGGCAGCGCCCCTGGGCAGCCTCCTAGAGCCAGGGATCTGGCAGGCTCCGGGGGCAAATGGACTACGGAAGCCGAGAGGGGCCCGTCCGCGCCAAAACCCAAAACGCGCTGCGGCCTCCAGGGAGGGACACAGGGGACACAAGTGGCTGTGTGGCTTGCAGTGCCCGACCAGAGGGAAGGAGGTTGGCTGGCTGCTGAGGCGCAGCAGGTGTCAGCCCTTCGGGAAGTGCCCGTGGATGCTTCGGGAATGGGGCCTGCCAACTCAGAACCCCCGTTCCCTGTGGCTGCAGCCGGCCAGGGGGCTCCAGGGTCGGGTGCGCCGTGGGCCTGGGGGGCTTCTTGCCTGTGTGCAGGGCTTCTATGCACAAGGTGGCACCTCATCCCGGCCCAAGGGTGGTGGCAGGAACCCAGGTGGCGCTCGGGGACTCAGCAGGGCCTGCCCCCGGGGCCTGCCCGCAACACCTGATTGCCCGCGGGCGTGTCCGTCCACCCTCAAAAAGTTCTGCTGGGACAGCCCTGACCGAGCTCCGAGCTCCTCGCCCTTGGACCGCCCCAGTGGGCTTCAGGAGTGGGTGTGTGCCAGCAGCAGCCCTCCCCACTCACCCACCGTGCGTCGGCACCGCCCGACAAGCCCCTAGGGCCGGCGGGGCTTCACAGGGGACCTATTTGCAACGCCGGGAAGCGCGGGGCAGTCCCTGTGTGTGGCCTGGGGACACCCGTAGGTGTGTGTGCTCCCCCCATGGCCGGCCGAGGCGGCTAGCCAGCACCTGGAGGCTGTTGGTAGCGCCCCTGGGCAGCCTCCTAGAGCCAGGGGTCTGGCAGGCTCCGGGGGCAAATGGACTATGGAAGCCGAGAGGGGCCCGTCCGCGCCAAAACCCAAAACGCGCTGCGGCCTCCAGGGAGGGACACAGGGGACACAAGTGGCTGTGTGGCTTGCAGTGCCCGACCAGAGGGAGGGAGGTTGGCTGGCTGCTGAGGCGCAGCAGGTGTCAGCCCTTCGGGAAGTGCCCGTGGATGCTTCGGGAATGGGGCCTGCCAACTCAGAACCCCCGTTCCCTGTGGCTGCATCCGGCCAGGGGGCTCCAGGGTCGGGTGCGCCGCGGGCCTGGGGGGCTTCTTGCCTGTGTGCAGGGCTTCTACGCACAAGGTGGCACCTCATCCCGGCCCAAGGGTGGTGGCAGGAACCCAGGTGGCGCTCGGGGACTCAGCAGGGCCTGCCCACAACACCTGATTGCCCGTGGGCGTGTCCGTCCACCCTCAAAAAGTTCTGCTGGGACTGCCCTGACCGAGCTCCGAGCTCATCGTCCTTGGACCGCCCCAGTGGGCTTCAGGAGTGGGTGTGTGCCAGCAGCAGCCCTCCCCAGTCAACCACCATGCGTCGGCCCCACCCGACAAGCCCCTAGGGCCGGCGGGGCTTCCCCGGGGGCCTATTTGCAATGCTGGGAAGCCCGGGGCAGTTCGTGTGTGCGGCCCGGGGACACCCGCAGGTGTGTGTGCTCCCCCCATGGCCGGCCGACGCAGCTAGCCAGCACCTGGGGGCTGTTGGCAGCGCCCCTGGGCAGCCTCCTAGAGCCAGGGATCTGGCAGGCTCCGGGGGCAAATGGACTACGGAAGCCGATAGGGGCCCGTCCGCGCCAAAACCCAAAACGCGCTGCGGCCTCCAGGGAGGGACACAGGGGACACAAGTGGCTGTGTGGCTTGCAGTGCCCGACCAGAGGGAGGGAGGTTGGCTGGCTGCTGAGGCGCAGCAGGTGTCAGCCCTTCGGGAAGTGCCCGTGGATGCTTCGGTATGGGGCCTGCCAACTCAGAACCCCCGTTCCCTGTGGCTGCAGCCGGCCAGGGGGCTCCAGGGTCGGGTGCGCCGTGGGCCTGGGGGGCTTCTTGCCTGTGTGCAGGGCTTCTATGCACAAGGTGGCACCTCATCCCGGCCCAAGGGTGGTGGCAGGAACCCAGGTGGCGCTCGGGGACTCAGCAGGGCCTGCCCCCGGGGCCTGCCCGCAACACCTGATTGCCCGCGGGCGTGTCCGTCCACCCTCAAAAAGTTCTGCTGGGACAGCCCTGACCGAGCTCCGAGCTCCTCGCCCTTGGACCGCCCCAGTGGGCTGCAGGAGTGGGTGTGTGCCAGCAGCAGCCCTCCCCACTCACCCACCGTGCGTCGGCACCGCCCGACAAGCCCCTAGGGCCGGCGGGGCTTCCCGGGGAACCTATTTGCAACGCCGGGAAGCGCGGGGCAGTCCGTGTGTGCGGCCCGGGGACACCCGCAGGTGTGTGTGCTCCCCCCATGGCCGGCCGACGCGGCTAGCCAGCACCTGGAGGCTGTTGGCAGCGCCCCTGGGCAGCCTCCTAGAGCCAGGGATCTGGCAGAGTACGGGGGCAAATGGACTACGGAAGCCGAGAGGGGCCCGTCCGCGCCAAAACCCAAAACGCGCTGCGGCCTCCAGGGAGGGACACAGGGGACACAAGTGGCTGTGTGGCTTGCAGTGCCCGACCAGAGGGAGGGAGGTTGGCTGGCTGCTGAGGCGCAGCAGGTGTCAGCCCTTCGGGAAGTGCCCGTCGATGCTTCGGGAATGGGGCCTGCCAACTCAGAACCCCCGTTCCCTGTGGCTGCAGCCGGCCAGGGGGCTCCAGGGTCGGGTGCGCCGCGGGCCTGGGGGGCTTCTTGCCTGTGTGCAGGGCTTCTACGCACAAGGTGGCACCTCATCCCGGCCCAAGGGTGGTGGCAGGAACCCAGGTGGCGCTCGGGGACTCAGCAGGGCCTGCCCACAACACCTGATTGCCTGCGGGCGTGTCCGTCCACCCTCAAAAAGTTCTGCTGGGACTGCCCTGACCGAGCTCCGAGCTCATCGTCCTTGGACCGCCCCAGTGGGCTTCAGGAGTGGGTGTGTGCCAGCAGCAGCCCTCCCCAGTCAACCACCATGCGTCGGCCCCACCCGACAAGCCCCTAGGGCCGGCAGGGCTTCACAGGGGACCTATTTGCAACGCCGGGAAGCGCGGGGCAGTCCCTGTGTGTGGCCTGGGGACAACCGTAGGTGTGTGTGCTCCCCCCATGGCCGGCCGAGGCGGCTAGCCAGCACCTGGAGGCTGTTGGTAGCGCCCCTGGGCAGCCTCCTAGAGCCAGGGGTCTGGCAGGCTCCGGGGGCAAATGGACTATGGAAGCCGAGAGGGGCCCGTCCGCGCCAAAACCCAAAACGCGCTGCGGCCTCCAGGGAGGGACACAGGGGACACAAGTGGCTGTGTGGCTTGCAGTGCCCGACCAGAGGGAGGGAGGTTGGCTGGCTGCTGAGGCGCAGCAGGTGTCAGCCCTTCGGGAAGTGCCCGTGGATGCTTCGGGAATGGGGCCTGCCAACTCAGAACCCCCGTTCCCTGTGGCTGCATCCGGCCAGGGGGCTCCAGGGTCGGGTGCGCCGCGGGCCTGGGGGGCTTCTTGCCTGTGTGCAGGGCTTCTACGCACAAGGTGGCACCTCATCCCGGCCCAAGGGTGGTGGCAGGAACCCAGGTGGCGCTCGGGGACTCAGCAGGGCCTGCCCACAACACCTGATTGCCCGCGGGCGTGTCCGTCCACCCTCAAAAAGTTCTGCTGGGACTGCCCTGACCGAGCTCCGAGCTCCTCGCCCTTGGACCGCCCCAGTGGGCTGCAGGAGTGGGTGTGTGCCAGCAGCAGCCCTTCCCACTCACCCACCATGCGTCGGCCCCGCCCGACAAGCCCCTAGGGCCGGCGGGGCTTCCCAGGGGACCTATTTGCAAAGCCGGGGAGCGCGGGGCAGTCCCTGTGTGTGGCCTGGGGACACCCGCAGGTGTGTGTGCTCCCCCCATGGCCGGCCGACGCGGCTAGCCAGCACCTGGGGGCTGTTGGCAGCGCCCCTGGGCAGCCTCCTAGAGCCAGGGGTCTGGCAGGCTCCGGGGGCAAATGGACTACGGAAGCCGAGAGGGGCCCGTCCGCACCAAAACCCAAAACGCGCTGCGGCCTCCAGGGAGGGACACAGGGGACACAAGTGGCTGTGTGGCTTGCAGTGCCCGACCAGAGGGAGGGAGGTTGGCTGGCTGCTGAGGCGCAGCAGGTGTCAGCCCTTCGGGAAGTGCCCGTGGATGCTTCGGGAATGGGGCCTGCCGACTCAGAACCCCCGTTCCCTGTGGCTGCATCCGGCCAGGGGGCTCCAGGGTCGGGTGCGCCGCGGGCCTGGGGGGCTTCTTGCCTGTGTGCAGGGCTTCTACGCACAAGGTGGCACCTCATCCCGGCCCAAGGGTGGTGGCAGGAACCCAGGTGGCG